>NC_034603.1:4301228-4307156 GCF_900095145.1 Mus pahari | reverse complement strand
GGCAGGCAGGCAGGCAGACAGGCAGGCAGACAGGCAGGCAGGGAGGGAGGCAGGGAGGCAGGCAGGCAGGCTCCTGCAGCAGAAGATCTGAAGCCTGCACTCACTCAGGAACACACAACAGGAAAAACTGGAAGACTCAGCATTGGATCTTTGGGAAGTACTGTCTTGTTCTTCACAGGAAATCTCAAATCCCTCTTCACACACACCCCTCCTCAGGAGGGACAGGCACTGCTCCCATGTGTCAGCATCCCTGGAGGTGACATGCACAAGGCCCACCTCTGCATCCACTTGATAAGCTGGTGACAAGCACTGAAGTCAACCCTGGCCACCCTCGTGTCTGCTCCTCCTGTCAGCCCCCATAACTTCTGAACCACTCTCTAAATCTCCATACTGGCCTCTCTAGCTTTATTCTCTTCTGGAAAGATCTGTCCTTGGCATTAAGGCTGCGGGCCCCATTCTTCAGAGACCATCACTTTGGTGGTTGGTGTTCGAGTCCCTCCCTGCAGTGTCTTGCTCTCTAAGCTTTCTCTCCTTTCTCGCTGCGTGTGCTCCAGGCAGACCAGCACTGACTCTTCCACACACTGTTGTCTTCCTGGAGATCTTTCACACATTGTCCCTTCTGTTGGGAAGATTCTTGTCTTGAGTGAGCTCCTACTCACCCTTCAAAACCTAACATAGGCCACTTCCTCAGTGAAGACAGAATCACTCTGATTTCCCAAGTCTCTCCACATTCTTGTCCTTCTGCCCAATGAAACCTGTCATATTTTTCTTTGTGTTGCTGTGATAAAGAATCTGACCAAAACTACCTTGAGGAGGAAAGGGTTTATTTAGCTTACAGAATATATCTTTGAAGGAAACCAAGGCAAGAACTAAGGAATGAACAGAGGCAGGAGCCATGGAGGAAAGCTGCTTACTGCCGTGTTTCCAGGCTAACAGTCATCTTTTATATAGCCAAGGTTCACTTGCCTAGGGATGATTCTGCCCATGGTGGGCTAGGCCCTCCTATACAAGAAAATGCCCCACAGATGTGCCTATAGGCCAATCCAAGGGAGGTAATTCTTCAGTTGAGGTCTCCTTTTTTACAGTTGTGTCAAGTTGACAACTAGAGCTAATTTTGACAGAGCCCTTGACCTATGTCCTACACATGCTAGCCCATCAGTCCATCCTCCTGTTGAACTGTGAGCCCTTTAAATATAAGGATGGTTGTTTGTAACACTATTTTTGTGTGAAACATTGGAACACTTGTGCATATACTCTGGTAGGTAATATCTACCAACAGTATAAGTATAAGGATGTAATGAGGTAATGAACTTATCTGTGTCTCTCTGCCATGAACCACCTGAGCACTGTGAACCTCTTGGTGATGGACACGGCAGAAAGTGAATACATATGCAAGTTAGTTCTGTGAGACACACAGAAACGGGATGACAAATGAGCCACATCATTTCAGGGGCTGAGAAGTGCTCTGAGGAAGCATAAATGGGCAATGGATAAATATGGAGGGCAGAGGGGAGCTGCCTTAGGCAGATCTGGGAAGGCATCTCTGAGCTGAGCCTGAAGGATCAGGAGTGGAAGTTTAACAGTCCCAGAGCACTGCATCCTGTGCAACTGGAACAGTCAAAAGCAAAGGTCCTGAGATAAGAAGGGCTTGTGGTGCCCACAGGATGACAATGGACCATGTGTGCGTGGGTGCGTGCATGTGTGTGTGTGTGTGTGTGTGCACGTGCATGCATGTGTGTGAGCTGAGCTGAGGAACACGGGTCACACAGAGCCTTGATTTGGAGGTGACCAGGAGTCCAGTTGCCAGTCCAGGTAGAGTGACAGAATGATCTGCCAACACAGATGGCACCAAAGAATTGGGGGTAGTGTCCCTCCCTGCTCTTCCCTCACCCTCTCATGGGGTGGAGACAGCTCTCATTAATCTCTGGTGGAGGCTGTGCTACCGCACGGACTAACTAGAGAACACAAAGACTGCCTGGCCGGCTTTGTTTTCAAACCGTCAATTCCAAATTCTGCTAGCTGGCAGAGACAGGGGCTATTGATTTTCCCTTCTGGAATGCGTGTCCTACAGAGTCCTCGTAAATAGAAACTGAAAAACAGAGGAAAACATGACTGCTGAGAAAGACAGGGCCAGGGGACATTTCTTTTTAAAACAATTTGTGCTGGGGTGGGGTGGGGTTGCATCTTCTCACCTACTACTGGATAGTGGCTGTTTTCTCTAGCTCTAATTCTTTCTTCTCAACCTTAGCTCTGCATCTTTCCAATCTCTCTTGCATTCTTGCAGCACCTTTATTTAAGTACCTAGCACAGTAACTACATACAGCAGGCACTTAATTCTGGCCCAATGAATGACAGCACACAGGTGGGTTTTTCTGTGGGTTTTCCTCCAGTTCAGTTAGTTTGAGCAATTGTCTGGTTTCTTTTCGACTTAGCACCTTGTCCTTCCAGACAGACTGCGGAGAGTGGGACTCATTCTCTGCGTTCAGCTTGCTGTAGCTGCTTGGAGTGGAGTCCCCCAACTAATGACTGTCTTCCCTAGAAACCAGGAAGTAATTAGGGGCTTCCCTCTGCTGCCTGGGGAGGTGCACAGGACCAGGTCTCTCAGAGAGCACTGCATGCCAAAGCCTCCCTAGTTCTGTGGTCTTCAGACACTGCTGTCTTTGTTGTGTAACTGATGAAGGTCACGTGGTTTCCTTCTTGTAGGGGTCGGGGGACACTCTGGAGTAGGGTATTTGGTTACTCTGTATTCTTCCCGTTTCTGGGATGGCTGCACGGGGAAGAACAGAACTACTTTTCTGTCTGGAGTTCAAGGATAGCTAGCCAGAGTACTAACTGTGGTCTGGATGAAAAGTCTTACTCTAATTTTGCCTGCCAACTGCTACTAAATCACACACACTGAAGCTCATCCTGTCATCTGGAAAATGGGAGGATCGCAAGTTTTTTCTTTTTGAAAAGTACACCAGAGTAAGTGAAGAGAATTCATTCTTACATCACAGAGCTTCCATTCAAACATCCCAGCCAGTCTTTGCTTTTTTTCTTCGTAATGCAGCATAGAGCTCTGTGGACAGGTCCAACCCACTGGCATCTCATACAACGTTTGGTTTGACGTTTATACTGCATTCCAATAGCTCGTCTTTGGGTCATATTTTACACAAGGTAATAGATCAACAGCAGTGTATTTCTAAGCCACACAGTGTGATGGAAAGGGTCTGGGGCTTGGTCCTCAGTGACTCTGAAACGTGGCTCCACGTGGGTGATGTAGTTCTAGCAGGAGCGCTTCTTCAATAGGTCTTCTGAGACCTTCATTTCCAAAAAGTACCTCTTATTGTCCATAAGCCATGCCCCCTCCAACCACCTCTTCTCTTTGAGAATGATGGGAACAGAACCTAGGCCTTGTACATGCTAATCATATGATCTACCGCTGCGGTGCACCCTCAGCTCCAGATGCATATGTAAATATTTAACTTTACTATCACCTTTGCCCAGATGCCAGCCCTCTGGGAATTTGCTATTAGCTCCAGCCCTGCCTCTTCCATTACCCACGTGGCAGTTTTCTCTTGTGATTGCACAATCCTTTGCACTACCTCCCTCATTAAAATCAAGAAAGTCCAGAGAGGTAGTGTGGCTTTGCCAAATGCCCTCAATCAGAAAGAACAAGACAGGGTGTCAGATTTGTTCATTTTCCAGCACACAGATGACATTCTGTTCACACTGTCCACGGAAGACAGGGCATCTCAGCACATCCAATGACAAGCCATGTCCCCCAAGCCTGGCGCTGCCTCCTGAGTTTTCCATCTCTATGAAACAGAAGCCCTGAGAAAGCAGAGCTCACAGGTCCACACACATGACTCTCTGACTCTCTGCTGCTTGCATGCCAAATAGCATTCATCAGGAGCTCAAATTTTATCTTGATGAATGCATGGATGACTATGGGAACTAGCCATCGCTGTGTTGTCTGAGCCTGGACCTCCTCAACTGGCGACATTTCTTTCCCCACGTTCTAAGGACTCACCAAACACTACGTACTGTTGGGGTGGTCCCTACTGGCTCCTCCTTTAGGTTCTTCATCTCTTTACTTCTCTCCCAAGCTCCAGCCCTTGGGCCATCGAGAACTTCATCTCTTAGCCCCACCCCAGTCTTCCCTTCTTCCGTAGTTCCTTGATGGTGTTCTTCTAGGATAAAGCCTCATGAGATGTCTATCTGCCATGGACACATCCCCTATGAAGTTTTGCCCTTAACACTTTGTTTGCCCTGCCTGCCTTGTTTACTCTGTGAATTCTAAGCATTGCTTATGCCCAGACAAATGCAGCCTGTACCACCAAGACAACCACAAAGGAATGCAGAAGCAACAGCAGGTAGAGTATTGGAAATTCCGGCATGTGTCAGGCACCGCACAGAGTTATTCCTATGCATTATTTTATTAACCTTCACAAAACCCCTAGGAGGTAAGACCAATTATTAGCCTCCTGTTACAGTGGTAGAAATGGATACTCAGAAGTGTCAAGGCATTTACCAAAGGCCACAGACCCAGTACCAAAACAGATGATATTCATACATAATTCTACCAGACAGCCAAGCCATCCTCCTAACCTCTAGGTTGTCTTGCCTAAAGCAATTTCTCTCCTCCTCTGACAGCCCCAAACTCCACACAGCTCATGTTCAAGTTTGCATGTTACCAGTAACATCCTCTTCAGTGTACATGTTCCTTGTCCCTGGTCACATGATAAGCCACGAGAGAACAGGAATTAAGTCTCTGGACCCTTACAGTTTCTACCTCCGGACTACAGTGCTAACTGAACTGAGAGAAACATCCTCCACCTTCCCTTAGTTTTCTTTTCTTTCTTTTTAAAAACTCTTCCTTTAGAGGATGAGTCTGTTCCCTTCTCTTCTTCCCAGGACTGCAGGGAGGGGGAAAATCCTATGTCTAGGTCCCTAGTCTTATAAGCAGGAAGATCATCCCTAATCCAAACCTTCCTACATCTCCTCAGGACACCACGAATGAAAATTCCAGACCAGCCAATGGTTTTATGCACAAAATTAAAAACAAAACCAAAAAAAAAAAAAAAAAAAAAAAAAGCCCCCACCTATTGTATGGAAATGACCTCCCAGCAGTGGGTGTGGGGGCATTTATGAAACAGAGGTGAGCTCTGTGTTAGATTTGCATCCTGATTCTACAACGACTCTTACATAAACATTTTAAAACCCACAAAACCTGAAACTCCAAACACTTCTGGTCCCAAGCCTTTCAGATAAAGGATGCTGGCTCTTCTGCATTTGCATACACTCTGCCAAGGCGACAGGCCTGACAGCATTTGCTGGACTGGCTTGGGAATTCTGAAGCTTTCTCACATACTCCCCACACACCCCGAGGCCTTTGCATGACTGCAGATATTCCACGGGGAAGGTAATGTTCCCCAAACTCTAGTTGCCACTAGGAACCACTGTGGGACTGAATGACTTTCCCGAGAATAATAAATGCAGTTGACAATTACACAGTCTAGTTTATACATGACTAAAGTGTGTCTGTTAACTCATCCATGCAAAATTAACCACCTTGGGACCACGCAGATCATTTCGTATATGGAGAAATGTTAACCTGGGGCTCAGTCATCAGGAAGCTGGTAGACATTGGGTTTGTCATTGTCTTTCTCCAGACCTCTGCTTGTCCTCATATTCTGGAATATTAATTAAGGTGATGTGCTGGTCTGAGTTTTCGGCAGTCCTAAGATTTTAGAATCCAAGAAACAAAATGCTGGAAAGCTGGCAAAGGTGTCACACTTAGGTGAGAAGCAGGGGTTTTGCTCATGTGCCCTGAGAAGCGGGGTTTTGCCCATGTGCCCCGAGAAGCGGGGTTTTGCCCGTGTGCCCCGAGAAGCGGGGTTTTGCCCGTGTGCCCCGAGAAGCGGGGTTTTGCCCGTGTGCCCCGAG
>NC_034603.1:4295524-4301188 GCF_900095145.1 Mus pahari | reverse complement strand
CCCGTGTGCCCCGAGAAGCGGGGTTTTGCCCGTGTGCCCCGAGAAGCGGGGTTTTGCCCGTGTGCCCCGAGAAGCGGGGTTTTGCCCGTGTGCCCTGAGAAGCAGGGTTTTGCTCGTGTGCCCTGCTACTTGCTGGTGCCTCCAGCCCCAAAGCTCTGCCTTATTGAAGGCCTACACGGGTCTACAGAGGCATTCATTCACACCAGCTACACCTGTGCTACCCCACCCGTTCCTGTTCCCAGAGAAGGCGCAAGCAGCCTACCCTAGTCCCAGAGGCCTTGCAAAGTCATCTCTACATCCCAGTCCCTCACCTTTCAAAGATGCCTATACCCTCTGTGAGCTTTGCTTGTTAAATACCAAAGGTTTCACAAGGCACCAGCCTCCAGCTGCCCCCTCCACCCCCTGTAGGAGGTGGGAGAGGCAGATGGCCTGCATCTGGAAGTCATCACCAGTAAACACACCCCTCCCTCTCATTTGTTATAGGGGGAAGTGACAGTTGTACATTTTTGTTTTGTTTTCTTTTGTTTGTTTTGTTTTATTTAGTTTCTTTTCCTTTTAGTCTCATATAAGACTGCTTCAATTGAATTTGAGCTAATGAGGGAGGCTGGTGGGCAGAGCCGCTCTCAGCCAAAACAGATGGTATTTCTGTGCCCTTCTCCAAAACATGCTCTGACACTGTGGTATGGCTATGTGGGTAGAGATTCAGTAAACACACACCTTCTAAAGACGAGGCCCTGGAACGGTGGAGTTCTCAGAGGAAAAGAATTACAGTGATTAGGCCAGTTCAGATATGGAGTGTTGGGTCAAGTCTGCCTCTGGACTGCGGTGACAGTGTGTGGATGTGCCCATGTTATAACTGCAGAGCCATTCCCACTTACTGTAGCAACCAGTGTGTGCAAAGGAAATTGAAGTCTGAAGCCCCAGGTCTATGGGACTGGGGTTACTTACAATGTTACTACTGGGGAACTGGTACAGGGGCTTATCTATTTCTTGACATTCCCTGCCAATCCGTAATGGTTTTAAAATAAAATGTGAAGAGCAAACACATGAAAGTCAAGTGCAGTAGGAATGAACTTGGGCAAGTGTCCACGAGTTCTAACGCTGTTTCATAAGGGGCTGGTGACCAGCCCGTTTATAACAATGAGGTCATCACCGTCACCGTCATCACTGTCACACCACAAGCACCGACTTTAGGGCTTGACTTCATGAAACAATATGAATGAGACTTTTCTTTTTTCCCAATCTCCCTCCCTTTCATTTTACCAGTTGCATAGAATACCTGTACCAGATTACCACTCCCGTGCTACACAAGACCCTTGGAGAAGCTAGCTGGCACCACAGCCATGCAGTCTGCGTACGGCCAGGCCTTCAGCTAGGAAGAACAGGGTTTTGTGAAGCTCTCCCTCTTCCAAACTACCAGGAGTGCCCTCCTGTCTCTCACTCCCATCCTGAACGGACAGCCCAAGTGAGTTCAGTCTGTGCCAAAACGACAAACCCAGCACTTACAGGTTCTTCACGCCTGTGACGCCTCTGAACGCCTTCCTCGGGATGCCCTGGATCTGGTTTTCGCTCAGATCTCTAAACAAGAAGAGAAGAGGCAAAGCAGTTAGAGCCCAGAGCACATTCTCTGCATCTCATTATGATAACAAAACCCTTGGAGGCAGCCTGAGAAGCCCACCAGAAGGGCTTGGGGGGCTGTTCAGTCTCAGGCCCCTGGCTGTTACAAGCCTGCACATTGTTCTGCAAGTGAGGATTTCTGCAGAAATGGTTATCAGGTGCTGGGGTGGGGGTGGGGATGGGGGTGGGGGTGGGGGCCGGAGCAGCTTGCTTCAGGGCAGGCACTGTGGGTGGTCTCACACCTCCAGGCCAGGAGCCAGGACTTCACACATTATTTGTTACACACACTGCACCCCATTCAGTTTTGGCACCTCCCAGACCAGATTCTTACTCCCCTCCTCTCAAGACATCCATCCTAAACTAACCTCCCATTTCTTGGGCAGGCCCTTGATGCTGCTCAAGTTCTCTCTGCTCTCGACATTTGGGGTTGGAACTGAGCCTGGTCACTGGGTTTTCTGATAGGGACAGAGGACCTCTTATGCATTTCCACACACCCCACCCCGTTCATAACTGGGGGGTCCCACCCTTCATTCTGCTTGGAGGGATGTCAACACAGTGGGTATTAGGGGGACCTTGTGTGGCTGGCCCCGACCCAAATCTTCTCCAAGGGTTTAAATACCCTCTAGAGTTCCGGTCGCCTCCTCTAGGAACTGTGCAGAGCGTTTTGGTTTGGTTTGTTCTCTGGTTTCCTTTTTATCGTTGCTAGACCAAACACATGCCTTTGTTTTCATTCATACCTCAAGCCTGCTTGAATCTCAGTAAGGAATCAATCCATAAAGACCCACCAGGGCCCCAGGCACATGAGGCAGCTCTGCCAAATGCTGCAAGCAAGCAGCAGGGCTATTTCTGTACAGCCACACACTGCAGGAACATCTTCAAAAAGGATTGCGGGAAGTGGATACACGTGTGAAGATGAGGTTGCCCGGTAGCCAGCCTTCTCTGTTTTCTCCAGATATCACAGGGGTATATATACACATGCTCATATACACAAATACACACACCTGGTATTTTGAAAAGAAAACCCCCTCAAATAATGAAGGGAGAACGTCCAACTATAGACATAACCACTGCTAACAATTCTACCCAGTGTATATGAATTTCAACAACATAACCTCTTAACATACAGCCCACTCTAAACCACGTTTTTCACAAGCTATATTGAGAACATCCATCCATGTCTTTACCAAACACATGTTAAATGGCCGCACCATATCTAGCTGCATGGTTCCTTGTACGGCTGTGGATTGTTTAGTGGGTGTTAGTATTGTTTAGGGGCTCAACTTCTGTCAGCTAAGGAAGGAAGCACCAGCAATAGATGGGCTGGGTAGGCAGGCCATCAGGTAAGGAGCTTGCTGACCAGACCGGACAACCTGAATTTAATTTCATCTCTGGAAATTACTTCTTCCACATAGTGGAAGAAGTAAACAGATTCCTACAAGTTGTCCTCTGATCTTCACATATGTGCCACGGCATGTGCGTGCACATGCATACACCTGTGTGTACACACACAACATGTAAGAAGAATCCTTTTTAAACAGAAACCGAGGGACACATTTCCCTTTCTACATCCTTGGGGTACTTCCCGGGCATTCCTCTGGCACAAGGCCTTACAGTGAGAACTTGCTGGTCACTGATTAACCCATCCTTGAGTTCTCCTACGGATAGATGAGGGAGCCTCCTCTAAAGCTACAGAGAACTTCAAACATACATGGAAGAAGAGGGCAAGCAGCCATGCTCCACTGAAATGCTGGCGGTCTACAGGGACACTTTGCAAAATAGGAGGGGGAACCAGAAAGTAGAAGAGAGACATCATCCTTTTTTTCTTTCTTCTCTCTCTCTCATTTGTCACTCTTTGATAAGTGAACACATGCTCTAAGCAGCTGGTTGAACCTCAGGACAGTTGGGCTAGCCTCAGGCTACTTTTAGGCTCCAAACTAACACTTACTATTGGGATAGGGAGCATCCATGAGTCCTAGACACTTCTGGGGCTTCCTAGCAGAGTGCTCCCCCATCTCAAATCCAGCTTCCCCTTTCTACAACGGATGTAAGTAAATTCTGGTGCATAATGAGCTCTGTTGCTGGCTCCCCCAGCCAGGCCTGATTCAATGAGCAGGGCTCCAGCCTGGAGTCGGGGCACTGAACAAAAGCCCACGATGACAGCAGAGGTCAAGCAGTGTCACCCAGGCTACTCTGCTATTCTCCATCAGTCTCCACAGAGGGGGCCCAGGTCCTGTCATCCGACTAATGCAATTTCCACCAGGCATCTGGGCGTCACTGGAGGCTCCTGCAGCCACAATGGGCCCAGTCTTTCCTGTTGAAGCTGGACTCCAGACCACAAGCATCTGTCCAGTACCTTCTTAGCCTTTGCTAAGATCTTTGCTGCTTTCTCTGGCTGCTAGGGAGATGGGACCTGGCCACATCTGATAAATGGTCAATGCGGGGGGGGGGGGAATCAGGGGAAATCAAACAGGCTTAGAACTGACAGCTTTAACCACGGCTGGAAGCTGGAAGGAGGAGGCATTTTTTTCTGAAAGGGCAGTAGTCCATTTTGAACAGGATTCATACCGAAACTTACTGAGAACGCACAGTAGCAAATATAGTAGTGACACAGAAGTTGTGCCTTACAGTGTGTGTGTATGGGGGGGGGGAATGAAGATAGGTTCATGGACCTTAGACAGAAAGAGACAGTCTGGTGAAGGAAGGTAGGTCTCACAGGCAGCCTATAGGTGAAACCATGTGTGGGTTAAACAGTTGCTTTGGTTTTTCGGGCTACCACGTCCTTCCTAAATGTACTCAGCCTTGTTTCTACTTTAAAGAACCCCCCCAGTACAAGGCTCAGCTTTCTATCCTGGGTAGTTGTCACTGCAGCCCCTCCCCCAACCCATCCCAATTCAGTAAAACACTAGATGGTAGGGAATTTATCGGTTCCCCCCCCCGCCCCCGACAATCTGCTTGTACATTTTATTAATTTTATTTTCCATTGCGCCTCTCTTCTCTAGCTAACAATACCACAGCCATGCATCTACGGGATTGTATATTGATTTCATAAATACCTCCAGTGGGCTGACAAACTGACAGATTTAATGGTGTTACTGATGGGGCGTGGAGGAGGGGTCAGGGCTGGTTGCTTCGTCCTCCCCCACCCCAACCATCCCTTTACAATTATCTCAGGGCCTTTGTGAGGCTCCCTAATAGTGCTGTCTGAGCATGGAGCTATTGTTAGGTCTTTCCACAGACAAGAGCAACCATTCTGGCTGACAATTAAATAAAAATAACAAATTCTATCCATGATGCCCGAGAGCCTAGTTCTGGTCAATCGCTTGTTTGGATTTTAGGAACTTAAACAGAAGGGAGCCACAAGTTAAAGAAAGGTTGAACTATGCAAAGTGTCCTTTTTTTTTTTTTCTGGGGGGGGGGCAGGGGGTGCCAGGAAGAAAGATGGTGGTCGGGAAGGCATTCTTGGTTGGGAAGTGGGCTAGGATCAGGATGCCTTTTTAAATAATTAGGTCTCTGAAAGCTAAGGAGAAGTGCATTAGCTAAAGTGCATTTTCCAGCTTCCGGAAAATGATGAACCATCTGATTATTCCATCCCAAAACACAGGACCAAAGAGGACTTATTAAGGAGACGCTAAGTCAAATAGGAAGGAGTTGGCAAGAAGGGACATGGCCCACATCCAGCCGCCCTCCCCCACCTTTTTAATTTACTAAAATGCTTTGGACACAGATTAACTTTCTTGGCAAATTTATTATTGTTTCATCTACCTTGAAACAGGAACCTCGGACACTTTGATAAATGGATTGAAAGGTTGTCTAGTTCCAGAGGAGTTTCTGAAATGCTTCCTATGCTCTCCCTGCAATGTCAGGCATGCTGTGTTCTCAGGACAACAGTGAATGACAGTCCTCGCTCCCACCCCTACCCCAGCAGAATGAAAACGCTCCTGTGGGTACATGTGTTTTGGGTACATCCATTCTAACTTGTCTGTGTTAAACGGCAGTTTATGTGTGGGGTTGGGGATGGGGATGGGGATGGGGGTGGGGATGGGGTTG
>NC_034603.1:4255662-4295484 GCF_900095145.1 Mus pahari | reverse complement strand
TGGGGTGGGGATGGGGATGGGGATGGGGATGGGGATGGGGTTGGGGTTGGGGAACATGCTCCGAGGTTTCCAACCCAAATGATTATAAATTTAAAACATGGGTGGAAACTTCCAGAAACAATGTGAATGCTTGTTCCTGAAGTTTGTGGCACAATGTCTTCGTTGCATGATCATTCAAGTTGCCATTTCAAATGGGATTACTGGTTGGTTCAGTGGCTTCCCCAGTAGTGGGAACAATCGTGGAGACACAGAAAGCACGTTGTACCCCCGGAGCACAGAGAACGTTCTACAAACTGTGCTTTTATTCTTGAGTTTCTCTCTCATTTAGGTTTGGACCTATGTAGCTAAAAAGAAAGTCCCCAGTTCTTACACATAGTACCTGTACTTAAAACTGAACATGGCATAAAACACACTAGTGTTATTAGTAGTCTCTCCATAAAATCCGAGTGGGAAACTAACGTTACTCTTGTCTAGCATCTACACAGTCTGGATCATTTCATGATGGTTGAAACAAAAGAGATTGGTTCAAGGAAAAGGTTGAGACTGGCCAGGGAAGCCGATTAGTGCTTCGCTCTACACATCAGAGAAATTTCCTTCTGCAGCAAACGGGAACAAATAGAGACAGACAAACAGACTGAGGACACACGGAAAGTAAGAGAGGCTGGAATACTCAGCCCTAAATGGGATGTGGCCATTAAGTCCCTCCCATCAGGGTTCAGGGGACTCTGCAGAAGAAGAGGTAAAAAGAGTTTGAGTCAGAGGGGATGGAGGACACACGGAAGCAGGGCTGTCTAAACCGAGCACAGCCAGTACACATAAACTCAGAAGGTAGCCGCGTGCACCGGCCTTCCGTGGGTCTGCACCATGGAGTCTTCGGGCTGAAAGGAGAAGTGGGCACATGCCCCACCCCTAACCCAGAAGCTGTCTCCAGGTGATAACCACTTGCCAATAAAAAAGTTTTCTTCAAGGGAGTCTCCCTGAGGAAACAGACTCTCTAGGGTAGGCTGCATGCAGGAGATGGCCGAACTCAACAGCATCTTTGGATTTGTCTCATAAAGATCAATCAGGGCTCTTAAACAAACAAACAAACCCTTGCAGACATATATTTGCATATATGTTTTAATGGGATTCCTGTGTGTGCAAACATGTGTGTGTGCAAACATGTGTGTGTGCAAACATGTGTGTCTCTTTCTGTGTCTCTTGTGTTTTTTTCTTTACCTTTTCTGTTTGCTTGGGTTTTTTTTTTCTGTTCCGAGTTGTTTATTTTGTTTTATCTTATTTATTTTATTAGTATTCCTTAGACGTCTGTTTGTTTTGTTAAGGAGAGACAGAAAGGGTATGGAGCAGGACTGTGAGTGTGTGTGTGTGTGTGTGTGTGTGTGTGTGTGTGTTTGTGTATGTGTTGGGGGAGGGGAATGGCCCACAATCACCTTTGAGGTGAGGAATTGGGAGGAGTAGAGGGAGGAGAAACCATAATCAGAATATATTATATGAAAAATCTATTCTTCAGTATAAGAAAAAGAAAGGAAAGAAAGAGACAGAGAAAGGAAAAGATTGAATTGGCTAAGAAATCAGGACTCCGAGGTTACACAGCAAATTAACATTGTCCTCTAGGACTCTAAGATCGGAGAGAGCAAGCAGTAAGGTGGGGTTGGCGTGAAGAAGGAAATGAAGGAAAACTTACTAAGGTCTCAGCCTTAGGTCTTGGACTTGGGAGAGAACAGACCTGAGAGCGAAAAAAGCAAGCAAGTGCGTTACTTCAAGCAAGTGGGCTGGCCTCTGTAGCCCTGCACCAGACAGTCCTTGGTTAGGGACCACCCAAGAGAATTCAAACTCCCAGGCACTGCCTGCCCTCCTTTATGTAAGGGTGAATGATACCAGCAGCCGAGTTCCTAGCTATGAGACTTATCAGTTAAGTCAAAAGCTGCTGGGAATAGAAGCCAGTACCAGAGGAGACAACCTAGACCCTAGCCGGCTGGACCCACTGATAAGACAGCTTCAAAGACAATTCTCAATCAGGAAGTTGGTAGCAGATTGAAACATCACTCCCCAAACAGGAATTAAGAGCCCACATACAGGAAGCAGTCAATGAGGTTTAAATGCCTTTGTCCAATGCCTCAATCCCTTTGCACATGAGACTACTCAATGATGTGTTTTCAGACAGCAATGTTAAAAAAAAAAAAAAAATCTATCAGCTCTTGATTAGCCAAACTAAAGCTGAGCATGATATAAAAAGCATTTATATTTGGGCCTATTATTGAATTTGGGATCAGGGTGTTGGATTACCTCTCTGACTCTCTCTGGCCTGAATATCTGTTAAAATTACTTTCACATTCTCTGCCTAGTAGGCGGGAATTTTCCCATTGGTGCGATGAACATATCAATCAAAACTCGTTTAGGGATTTAAAGACTTCTGACAAACCAGCCACAAATCTTACAATTCTTGTATTTTCAACACTACTTATCTATAAAACTAACCCTTCGGCATCCCCTCCCCCAATCCCCTAACTTCGAATGTGCGGTGTTCTGGGGACCCATCACTTTGCTGTAAGAATCAGAGGGAAAACATTGTTTTTCCTTACTTGATGCTATGTGACAGGAGGGACAGACTTGGAGGCAAAATTATTCCCTGGGGATTTTACTGTGTGGACTTCAGGGAACATTTATCTTAATAGGTAAATCTCTTCTGCAGACAATTTATCTTAATAAGCAAGATTATATATTTGCAGTTGGGTCACTGTCAAAATGAAATGCGCACCGAGCATATGCCTCAGCTAAGAAGCTCGGCTCCCTCTGGCTGGGTGTGTCCAGTCAGTGGTCTCCTTTGTCACAGGGGGATGACAATAGTGTAACGGAATCATTTCCTGAAGAACTGCAGCCTATCTCAGGGACACAGAGAATCAGTGTGTATGTGTGTGTGTGTGTGTGTGTGTGTGTGTGTGTGTGTGTGTTGGGGGAGGGGGATGACCCACAATCACCTCCCAGCCTTCCAGCTCTGTTTCTGGCATTCACTGGAGGAGTCCACATTACCTACTACCTTGATATTAAAAAGTGAATGCAAGGTACCAACAAGGCTGCCTGTATTCTGGCTTTCCTTACACACTCGTTGGAAACAACCCGCATCATTTGGGTATTTAAGATCAGTGAATTGAAAACCAGTTTACACTGTTTCCCTCAGAAAAGATGAATTGAGCACCTACTGTGTGTTACACCCCATTAAGTGTTAGAACACACAGAAGCAAACAGGACTGGTCCTTCAGGAACTTACACTCATGACTAACATAGACACAAAGAAACAGGCACCTTGACATTGACAAGTATAAAATACACCTGGTACACCTCCAGAAGCAAGGGCAAAGTTTTTTAACGCTTCTTGATTTTCAACAAGAAGAAAGCCTATCTCCAAGCGCACACTACTTTATGGCTTTGTTTTTTGCTCAGGATCCAAAATTAGAGTTTTTAGAGCTTGAGAGAAAGATGCTAGCCTGAATCCCCACAACGTTCAGGCACGCAGTCTGGTCTCATTAGGAACTACAGCTTTGTCTTTCAGACTGACGGTGTGAAAAGTCCTGGCAGGATGACTCTACAGCTGAGAGGGAGCAGGGTCCAGGCCAGCCATTGTCAGGCGGACGGTCAGATTTTGTAGGTGGTGCTACAAGAAACATCTTGTTATGTGTTTTTAAAGTCAGGAATGAGAATGATACCATGGATGGTTCACTTCACCTCATCTTGGTCTTTGCATGAGACACACTGGGATCACTCAGGATCTGGTGCCTGTGTTTTGCTGCAATGTACTCCAGAACATTGGAGGAGGGGGAACCGGATGGAGATACTGACAAGACAAAGCTGGCCAGCAGTGATCAGAAAACAGAGTCACCCATTGCTTATGCTTTACCTTGAAATATGTAAGAATTTCTTATAAAAAAAGTTAATGTGAATTCCTGGGACCTACCCCAGATAGATTGCACCAGACAGCTGATGGGTCCCGCAATTGAACTTTTGAACAAGTAAGAATTGCGTACACAATGCTACTGCTGAGTCAGGTATTAAGTTCAAATCCCAATTTTGCTGCTAAACGGGCTGTATCTCTTTAAGGATCTGTTCCACCCTCTCATCTAACCTGTACTTATAAATTAAGACAGGCATCACAGGAAATGGAAAGCAAGTGCTTTCTCAATCCTAGTCTTTCACTTGCTTAGTACGAAGCTAACAAGGCACACTCTACTCTCTTAAAATCTAAATCTGTCTACGGGGGAATCCTGGGCCCTAGATGCAGAAGGGGCTTAGATGCAAAGATGTTCTAGAAAGCTGCTGGTGACGTGTAAAATGCCTGTGGTGTGAACACAGTGCCAGCGTAGTCTGAAGTGGAGAGAGAGACATAAGCTGTACTCTGAGGACTCTTCAGGAGCTCATCGGGAGGCTGGCCTAGGAGGAACAAAGGCAGTAGGCGTTCTCCCTTCACTGTGATCCCTGAGGAACGCAGGAAGACCCTAAGAACTTTGTCTCAGGACGTTCCCAGACCTCAGGAGGGATGCTTGCTGCGAGATCAGGACATTCCCAGAGGAGCCTCTTAGACAAATTTCCAAGAGTGTTCAACAAGGTTCTCTAGGGGACAAATCATGGGTGGGGGGAGGAGCTGATACCTGGGCTGGGTAGCCAGAGTTGGCTACAGTGCTGGAGGCAGAGGCCAGGATCCTGGCCTGTGGACCAAGCACTTTGGAGCTCTTGTGCATAACACAAATAATGATCTGGTTAAGCTGCAGTGGATGCAGAAGGCTATGCATGGAGAGGTCCCTGGTTTGCTCCGAACAGTTGTCACATGTCCCTTTCCAGGAAGATATCCTAAGGAGCCCAAACTCAAAAGCCTTGAGTGTATGCTGGGAAGGTAAATGGAAGTGTCACTGAGGGCGGCGGATAGCACAGACACTGAAATGGGCCAACACACAACTACACACATTCATTTCTACAAGCTAACACTACACAACCTCCTAGCTAGTCAAACCTGGGTTTCACTTGACTGGTAAGCTAACGTTTGTGATCAGTGAGGGGATAGAGACCGCCAACCTTTTGTGAAACTATCCAATTATAGAAAGGTACTGACCCACAGATATGTAACATGAGCCACAGATGCAGTCTAAAAATCTTTCATTAGTCATGAAATATGGGAAGAAAGGAAAGGGTGAGGGTCAGTAAGATGGCTCAGCAGGTAGAGGTGTTTGCCACCAAGCCTGACAACTTGAGTTTGATCCCAGGACCTACATGGTGGAATGATGGAGCAGAGTCCCAGAGGCCTTCTGACTTCCATGTGTGTACCATGGCCTTGCAGCTCCCCATTTATAAGTGTGTGATATATATACACACACAAGTGTGTGTGCACACGCACAATAAATAAATGTGCAAAAGCTACAAACTAAATGGTTATTAATTTCCACTGTGAAAACATTATGTTCGAAATATTGTCATGTCGTCAGTTAAAAAAAAAACTGAGATTTTTTTCATACCAAGTCTTAAAAACTCGATGTATATGTCATATACACACCAAACTGGACTAGAGGTCACATTTTAAATGGCCAGTGGCCACCTGGTTTCACTGCAGAGAGCTGAGGCCTGGCCTGAAAGGATACCACAGAGTAGAAAATGCATTCAATGATGGATAGAGTTATACCCCAGAGAGTGCTTCTTCCCCAAGAAGGCCCCTTGCTCCCTCTCTGAAGCCCCGTGCTGCCAAGATCATGCTGTGCTACAATAAGGGCAAGGAGCTACAGCTTCATGGTTTCTATTCAGAGGAGCCCAGTGTAGGACTTGGGGATGTGGGTATAGCAGCAGCCTAGGAGACTAGACAGGTGTGGGTACAGATGACAGGAAGCTCGCCACAGCTTTAAACATTTCAATCACTAGGACATCCCTATGAGGACCTCCTTCCAATCACACAATTTTTCCATCTATTGCTCTTTCAGGGTTGGCAGGGTTAACTAATGCTCCCAGTCCAAACAAAAACTTTCTTCATTTAATTATTCTCTGCAACTCCAACTAATGCTCTTTTTATTTATGAACCGGCATCATAATTGACTGATCATCTCCCGCAAAGGATGCGGAGTCTGAGCTTCTCCACAGTTTACTAATCCGTAGGATTATCACAGTTTAGTGGCAAGGTGGTTGCGTTAGATGGGATTGGGGGGCTCTCATTAGCAGCCCAATTATGCCTTCTTCTCTAGTCTAAGTGGCCCAGGACGCCCAGGAAGCACAGCAAGATTCCAACAGTAAGGTGGACCCTCCGGAGCCCGTGCACAGGACATGCCTGAGGCTGCATTTGAGCAACTGTTACTCTGGAGTGGTGGTTCTCAGCCTGTGGGTTGAACGACCCTTTCACCGGGGTGGCATATTAGATATCCTGCATATTAGATATTTATATTACAATTCATAACAGTAGTAAAATTACAGTTATGAAGTTGCAACAAAAAATAATTTTATGTTTGCGGGGGAGGTCACCACAACATGAAAAAACTATACTAAAGGGTCTGAGCATTCAGAAGGTAGTGAACCACTGCATGACAGCCTCTGATCATGTACCTCAACATGTAGCTGTCAGAGTTCCTGTGTGTAACCATCCCTGTCACCCATTAGAGTCCCTGTGTATGTACATCATAGGTACCAATGAGTCTCGTGCATGTACAACAGTTACAACCTGTCAGAATCCCTACACATGTATATCATCTTGTACCTGCCAGAGTCCCTGTGTATCATTGTGTACCCATCAGAGTCCCTGTGCCTGTCACTACGGTCCCATTAGGGTCCCTGTGTACCTGCCAGAGTCACCACATACGCACATCGCCATGCGCCTATCAGAGTCACGACTGAGACTCGGATGTGCCAGAATGGGATGCTGAAAATCTGATTGTAAAGTCCCTAATTCTGTACCTGAGATAGTGCCACGCCAAGTTTCAGGCTTGATGGGATCTTTGGTTTATCGGCCTTGTGCAGGGGAGGGTTCACCTGGTCCAAAAGAATGGTGATGTACACTCTATATTTTCTTTGTTTGAGGTGATGTGTCTGCCCCTCAGGGTTGGGGAAATGGGGCTCACTTCCATGCAATCTTCCCTCCCCTGAGTTTGACATATTATTCTGTTCCCCACCCCCTTCTTCTCCACCTCTTTCTTGGCAGCCATCCGAGGCTTTCATCCCTAATTTGATTGTCGTAGCTGACACTGTCAATCTGAAATCCACTAGCATATCTAATGCTGGCTGGACATGGGGTGGGGTGGGGGGACACAGGATGAGATGGGGAGGCAAATTCATCTCAAAAAGTAGCTTTATGTAAATCGATCCTTTGGCCTGAATTCGAGAGCCAGGCATTTGCTGATTAATTGGAGAAGTGTCCTTGTCCCCATGTCTTCTTTGGCGAGATGGACCAAATTGAGTCCTCTTCTCTTCACAAAGACATTCCCTTGCCAAAAACCTTTTCCAATTAGAAAATGAAACCTTGTGAGCGAGGGGGAGGAGACTGTGGGGGAAAGAGGAGCTTATGGAATTATTCTGGAGTGTGTGCGTTTGGCCTGCTTGGTGATTAATTGCTAACTGGGCCCCCTCCTTTGCCTCTGAGTTGAGGACTGATAGCCTAGGTTCAGAGGCCGATCGTCCCAGTGGTGAGATCTATTTAGGCATCATTAGTAAACACTGAAAGGGAGGGGAAATCATTCTAATCATTTTGTTTTTAGTAAATGTATATTTTCGGTTAGAACTTGAGTTCATTTCTGTCCTGTCAGGGAGGAGGGGGTGAGGATATAAATGATTCAATCTTTCTCTCATGTCCTTTTAACCTTTCCTACAAAAGAGAGCTTCAACCAAATGGAAGCTCATCTCCAGTATGGTCCTTTTAACTCAGCCTTGGTCCCCAGCTCCTGCTAAATTTGACTTCCCCAAAAAGCCAGAGGCAAATTAGCCACCCGGGTACAGGCCAAAGAAGTGTGGATCTGGAGGGGTTAGCTGTCATTCAGCTTATACACTTACTGGGAGGGAGTTTGTGCAGAGCCATGGTCTTCCTGCGGCCCCTCAGAACTCAGCCTCCTGCAGCTTTTTCTAGTACGTTCTGTGCTTACCTTAAAATATATTTGTTGGATAGATATTAAAATTTAAAAAAAAAAAAGAGAACAAACTCAAGTTAAAATGATTTCATGCTGCTGCCTGGTTCATGGATGACCCAGAATATATCTGATGCTTCAGGTCATTTTATCTCACAAACCCACTTTGTTCTGTTTGACTATCAACTCATCGGTCTTTAGCCACTCCCTGTTGGGAGTATTGTGTTTGGTGAGCAATGTCACTAGAACCGGCTTGCAAAGAAGAGGTTGCAGGCGAGGCCTCACTGAAAGGTTCAGTGAGCTGAGCTGAAGGGTGGGGATGAGCAGGCATCCCGGGGAAACAGGCTAAGCACATGGACCACCTGGCGAGGATGAGCAGGCATCCCGGGAAACAGGCTAAGCACATGGACCACCTGGTGGGGATGAGCAGGCATCCCGGGGAAACAGGCTAAGCACATGGACCACCTGGCTTCACTGCAGAGAGCTGAGGCTTGGCCCCAAAGAATGCCACAGAGTAGAAAATGCATTCAATGATGAAAAGAGTTCTATCCCTAACAATGCTTCTATGACCCCTTGCTCCCTCTCTGAAGCCTGGTGCTTGCAGGACTTGGGGTGACAGTGAAACCCCAAGCTCCAGGATGCTTTTGGCACACTCTAGAAGATGCCAAAAGTGGGAGGTGAACGGTGACAGGGTTCTGATTGTCTCTGGGACAGTAGGCGCTGTGACTTGATTCCTTCATTCCAAGCTGCCTTAAAGATATTGAAGATTATTACAGAAGGGAAGAAATGTGAAGAAGATAGGATGCTAGAGGGGATGGGGAAGCCAAAGCCCATCCCTAATATGGACGGCACTGCTGGGCAGTGGGGACAGCCCGAGCTGATCACAGGGGACAGCTTCGAGTGCCTCTTCAGACTCCTCATGCTTCATCTTGAGACTGCTCGCGCAGTGCCTCCTTAGCTCCTCTAAGGGAGAAGTGTTGAGGTTACCCCAAGTAGTCCTTTGCTTGTTTTCCTTGAAGGGTATGAATGTGCTGGAGATGGCAGGGAGGGCCTGAGCCTTGGCTATAGCTGCTCAGGACCTGGAACTTGGAATGCACGGCTGCAGCTCAGGGAAGCATGGCTTGTCTGTACCTGCTCTTTCTTGCAGCTTTTCGGAACCCCATTAAATGAGTGGAATCCCCACAGTGAAGGTGAGATGCTATCCCAGGGCTATCTGCCGAGAAAATTGATACAGCTTCAGAGAGGCTCAAAATTATCTTCCACCGGAGGAGGAAAGCAGTGCAGTAAGAGCCCAGCACCCGGAATGACCAAGGCTGACTTCCGGAGACCCGGCACGGGATGGCGATGACGGATGTGGGAGCTTAAGCCATCACACCATGCTAATAGTATAGACATTTCATGCCATGGTCCCTGGCACTACTTATTGTTCTAGTCAAAGTGATTTCAGTTATTGTTAATGACTTGCACTTTGGATGTCTGGGTATGGCCTAAAGGAGTGATGCCGTCCTCTTACTTATGAGAAGACAGACACCAAGTCAATAGACTTACACCTAGTTTGAAGTTAACACTAATGTTTAATTCCAGGCCCGTTTCTGGATGTTAGCTTGAAAGGCTCTAGAGGAAGAACATGAGTACTAGATGGATCCAGGGAAATGAAAAAAATAAAATTAAATTAATTAGTAATGAGAACACTAGTCTGGTACCAAATACAATAAGCTCTTTAGCCTCTAACAAAGAGGGAAGGATCCCCCTGGTGCAAACCAAAGAAAAAGGATAAAGGTGAGACTTGTTCAGCAATTCCTCCTTCATCTCTCTGAGTCCACTTCCTGTCTAACCCCGAGCCATGCCTTCTCCTGGGGATATGACATCTTTCACCCTGGTCTCTAGCATCCTGTAGGGGGAACTCCGAGCTCCCTGCTTGGTCCCTGGCTCGTGTAAACACTAAAGACCTGTTACTTGAGCCTGTTGAAGTTAACTTTCAAGCACTCTAGGAGACAGGTAAGTTTGTGTGCTCTTTCCCTTGAGACATAACAGTGTATAGATTGGATCGTCGAGGTCTCCCAAGTCTTAGTCCCAAGGTAGCAGGAAGGGAGGAGACCTTAGGGGTCTACTGAAAGGTATACAGATCCTTGTAGTGTGGTGTTGAAGGAAGCAGGGGGACTCAAGTCCCTTCAAACTTCATTTTGTTTCCTGGCCATGAGTCCAATGGGTTCTGTCTACCATTCAGTACCTCATCACAGGTCCAGATGCAGTAGGGCCAATAGGTCATTGATTAGAAGCCCTAAAACTGTATGCAAAACCCTTTCCTCTTAACAAGTTGATTATCTTGGCCATTTTGTTATAGCGATGAGAAATTAAGCAATGCATACAAGAGCTCCACCACTGGGAAGCAGCAGTTCCAGGTCAAGTTCGAGAGGAAAGGAGGCAATGGCTGGGCCCCACTCAGCCTGTGGTACAACAGCATTTCCAGCCATCCTTCAGGGAGACTCTTTACAGATTCGGCTGATCTCTAGACTAGAGAGGGTTCATAGAAAGATGGGAACCTAGACTAGACCAAGCCAGCTCCCCAGCACAGGGGAAGCTGGGTGGGAAATGATCAGCTGTGTAGTAGCAGCTATGCTAGGAGAAATTGTAGGACAGTCCACAAGGGCCTGAAGGCACCTGGGGTGAGGGCTGTGAGGTTAGCTGTGAGACTGAAGCCCTGAGATCAAAGACCAGGAGCAGATCTGCGCTGAGAGCAGAATGTAGGTCAGTGATCCCGGTATGACTCGGGGCCAAAGTGTTCCTCTGCTCTGGGAGGCTGCTGGGGATGTGGGCAACCTTGCAACGAGCTAGGAGTAGGGAAGACTAAGGTCCCTCAAGGCAGCAGTGAGAATTGAAATCTGTTGCCTGCGACACCAATTCCTTCCATGGAGAAGGGGGTCCTTACTGCTCTTTTTAAAACTCTTTCAGGTTTTATGTTTAAATGAAGATTATCATCACAAGGTGACTACAGCGCACCTGGAGAGTTAGGTACTGTGAGTTGAAACTAAGCCAATGGGAAGACATGGTCCCCAGAGACCACAAAAGAGGACAGCAGAAATAACGTCACCTCTACAGACCTGTTGGCTTGAGGCAGGACACTGGGATCTCCTTCCTGTCTCTTAAGCTTGCAGTGTGGCCACTGAAGGGGCAAAGGAAGAGAGACCAGCGCTTTAGTCCCCAGAGCTAGTGCGATGTCTCAATCTGTGAGCGTGTGTGGTCCGCCTTTAAAGACAGACAAAGGGGAGACAGAAAGGGGAAAAGACAAGAGACAGAGAGAGGGAAATGAGAGTCAGAGACAGACAGGGAGAGAGACACAAAACGTTAGACATGGGAGCAGAGAGAACAGTACTGTAAGGTAGAAACAATAAAAACAGAAGAGGGAAAGCCAGAGGCAGAAACAGAGAGAATGGCATCCACAGAAGAGACGGTAGAAGGGCAACCAGAAGTTAGGACGGAGAGATAAGTGAGCACACACACGCCCTAGCACCCTGCTCCAAACAGAAAGCGAGGGGAGGATGGAGCAAGAGGAAACCCAGGATGTAGAAGCCCAGATGGGTACTCGAGATGGCACGGCAAAGGGTGACCCCAAAATACCTGCCATTGGGAACAGGAAGTGTGGCTACAGCTGCCACTGAGGCTGTTCTGGGGACAATGAAGTGTTCTAAGAGAGGAGCTGTGTTAACAGACCTCTGCGCCATAATCCCCACCCAGGAGGGGTGCTCCTCGGACAAGGCAGGCGTGCTGTGGGGCCTTTTTGAGTGAGTACGGATTTCAAGCGGCTCCTGTCTGCCTGAGCTTGGGAAGCCAGACACAGGCTTGGCAGAGGTAACTCGTGGCGGCTTCAAACTTTTTACATTACCAAGCAAGTTTTTTTTTTTTTTTTTTTTTAAAGCCCCATAAAATTTCAAGGCACATACTTAATGTTCAAATGCTTGGATGTATTGATCTCTGCCCATCCTCTAGTATCTTAAGTTTACCCAGAGGACCGTTTTATTTAATTAACTCACTGCTTTATTAATATAAATATTCTCCTATTGATCATAAGAGGGCCTGGCAGGCACTCAAGCTCGATGCGGCACATCACCTTCTCTTCCAGCAGCGCCACTTAGAGGAGTAGCTGGCTGGGAATCAAGGAGAGTGGCAGGAAGTGGTCCCTGGGGGTGGCGGGAGCAGATGAATCTATAGCAATTTTATGGAGGGAGTTTTTTTTTTTTAAAGACACAGTTCCTTGCATCTCTTAAAGCAGAAAGCATATGGAAATAAGACATGAAAATGGTCTTGACTTACACGTATCAATTAAGCATGTCAATACTTTAATTAAATCTTTCAACTAATGAGATTTATCCCAATGAATATGTTTTATAGTTATAATAGCTTTTTTGGCCACTGTTCAAAATGTCAAATAAATTGTGAAAAGGAATTAAAAAAAGAAAAAAAAAAAAGACATAATTGGCATTCTGAACCGAAGCCAGTTCCTTCCCCGTCTTTGCTCTCCTTCCCTGCATTCATGTGATTTTACAGAATGTATGGGAAGTAATGGGCCTTGTAATGGCTTGGCTTTTTAAGACTCTTTTAAGCCTTCACTTCTAATCCATCTTATCAACTTCTCTAGGGCTCACACTGCTGAACCTGTGAAGCCCCCTCACCCCTGACCCTGAGTCTGTCCTTTACTGTCTTGAAAAAGAAGAACCCCCCCCCACACACACACATTGCTCCTGGTAAACATAACCAGAAACAAGGTTAAGAGACACATTGAAAGAAGGTGGTTACTAAATGGTCTAACAAAATGAAGACTCCTCTCTTCTCATTCTCTCTCTCTCTCTCTCTCTCTCTCTCTCTCTCTCTCTCTCTCTCTCTCTCCTAATACTTTCTTAATCAAATTTTGTATATAGCCAACATATTTCTCTAAGAATGGAAACTGAAATAGAACTCGTGACAGGTACAAACTTAAAGACACACACACACACAGCGAACAAAGGAGTTCTAACTGATGCTGGGTGTTTATTTATGCTGCAGTTGCTCTGGTCTGTAAATCGGGGACAGTGGCCACTAGTGAACACTAGTCCACAGGTTCAGGGCTACAACCGAAAGGGCCAGGAGCTAAAAAGAGAACAACTGGAAGGACATACATTTTTCTGGGGGTGGGCACATTCCAAAGTGTGCATAGTCTAGTCCCCAAACTTTATTGAAGCAGTTGAATGCATGCTGCCCCTAGAGAGAGAACAGGAAGCAGGGTGTGGGCACCTCTTGGTCTTCTGTGTTTCACAATTCTCCCTGAGAATCTGATTTGGGCCTTTCCATAAGACACCTCCTTCTTAGTTCCTAAGGATGGATGGCTCCAAGTAGCCATTGCTGAGAGAAGAAGCGGTGTCCATTGTGAACCCCAGAACTCAGCTCGCCCTCATAGTTTGAACGCTATTACTTTTGTGACCAAGTTAAGAGAAACACATCCTAATCAATATTTGACCTTATTAAAATGAAGCGTTTGTCGCTTACAGCAGTGGTCTTCAACAAGCTTTAGAGCCAACGTCCGACCTTCATGGGTCATAGGAAAACCGAGGCCCCAGAGAGGAGCCTGGGAAAAGAAGCAGGTCTAGGAGCCTATAGAAGGCTCCCATCTGTTCCAAGTGTGACTCAGTTTTGTACCAACAGGGCAGGACAAAGATTTGAGAGAGGGCTGACTTCATGGCTATCATTTATCTGGCTGCCAAGGCACACCTGGCTGATCTGGTTAACTAGACAGATGCCCTCCCCTCTTGGCCACTGCTTTGCAAAGTGCCTGTGCCATGTGAGTATACAGTCCTTCTAATGTTCGACCCACATCTAAAATGGATCATTTTTCTTCCTTTGAATTTAAATTGAGTTTAAAATTGACATATAGTAATTGTATACACAAATATGATTTTTGATGCATGTATACAGTGTGTAATGATGAAATTATGGCAATTAGCATATTGATCACCTCAAAATTTGTCATTTCTTTGAGCCGGGCTATTTTAAATCCTTTGGTCTAGCTGTCTTAAAAAATAACCATAAATCACTGTGAACTGTAGTCATTCACCTATTCATGCATCTGATGTCTTTGCAAACATCTCAAGCATTTACTTAAAGTGAAGTGTTGTTAGGCTCACGGGCAAGGACGGGATGTTACAGATCTTTACTCTCGGAGCTTCTAGGGTTGTGCAGACATCGGGCTCAGACAAATAACCCCACAGATGAGCGTTTTTAGACTGTGAGGTGCCATAGAGACACTCAAGATGCTAAATGAGGGGAGCATGTGGAACGGTCGAGCTCGATCCACGCTAGGCAGCTGGAGAGGGGAGCCCGAATGGATTCACGGAGCAGGAACAGGAATTTGGAGGTTTTGTGGGAGTAGGAGGATGGCACAGAGGCTGTCAGAGTATTGTCTCTGGATCATCACCTAGGGACCTTTAAGAAGTGGGAGTGCTCAGGTCTTATCCCAGACTGTCTAAATTCTAGGCTGGGATAGGGAACACAAACACTTGGGATTTATTTATTTAGAGATTTGCAGACTGGTCCAGGCTGACCTCCAACTCATGATCTTCCTGCCTCAGCCTTTGAAGGACTGCGATTAGAGGTGTGTGCCACCATGCCTGGCTCACCGCCACCACTCGTGAGGGCCACATGCACTGAAGTGTGGGAGCCCCTGACATCAAGCAGACACTGTCGTGGGAACAGCGTCAACACTGAGAAAGCTGAGCATGTAGCATCCATGCCTCTTTGAGAAGCAGACTGAGGTGAGGAGGCTGCAGAGGTGGTGGAGGAGAGTGGAGGTGACAGCTGGATATGGAGCTGGATATGGCCTGAGGTCAGTGAGGAGCATGGAAGAGTTCTGAGCAAGGAGAACACAGTTGCTCACTGAGCACCGATGTTGATGACGGTCTCATCACTAAGCAGCAGATAGCCAAGCACGGGTCTTCCTCATGCTGATTTGGAAAGCCGATTAAAAATTAACAGACACTTTAATGCACATTTGCATATAGATTTTCATTTAAAAACCCACAGCCTGTCACTCTCTCACCACAGGCCCATTCTTCATTCATTTCTCTACAGAGGAATAAGCCCTTCCCCCACACGAGGGACAGGAGATAGATGAAGAATGAATTGCAAAGCAGTCGGGAACCCTGAGGGTGCAAATCTGGTGTCCCCAGGAGTTCAATGTTCTTATTTCATCGGGTTTTCCTTGTCAGGAGTGAGGTAAGCCCACGGGTCCCTCAGCATTCTGTGAGAGAAGGGAGCTGGCTCGCAGGCGGACCAGAAGGAAGGCGTTGCTCGATGACTCAGTTTCCAGAAAGTCCATGCAGGACTGGTGACTTTGTTCTAGTTGCCTTGAAAAAAGGAAGGCACTGTGGTGGCACACTGCCAATGAGGTAGGGTGATGGAATATTCTAGAAGAAGCCACTACTATGGAGGGATGGTTAGAGCACACACCCCTTTACTGATGCTCCTGGTCTCCACGGACTTTGTACCTCTCTTCTGCTGTCCCCTGCCCTACTCCCAATAAACTATGAGGAAGACAAACCTTTTCTTTTCTCCTCCTCCTCCTCCTCCTCCTCCTCCTCCTTCTTCTTCTTTCTCTCTCTCTCTCTCTCTCTCTCTCTCTCCCCAGGGTTTCTCTGTGTATCCCTGGCTATCCTGGAACTGCTGCTGTAGACCAGGCTGGCCTTGAACTCAGAAATCCACCTGCCTCTGCCTCCCAAGTGCTGGGATTAAAGGCGTGCACCACCACGCCCAGCTGACCCTTTTCTCCTTACAAGTTGATTATCTCAGGTTATTATTGGTTATTATTGGTTATTGTGATGAATGGTTAACTGACATACCTACTCAGCACTCATCTGAACTTCAAGGATGTTCTGTGGCAGGAACCACTGTTCTGACCTTGTGTTTGAAGGCATTACCGTTCACATGCTGACTGAGCTGCCCGGCAGCACAGAGAGGCACTGGGGTTGGGCTTGCCCGGCACTGAACCTTGCTTCCCCCTCAAGAGTTCCTCATGCTTGCCAACAATCCCACTTCTCCCCACCATACCTGGTTAGGAAGGACAGACCTCGGTGTTCCCAGACACAAAGGCAACGTCTAGACTTTTTGACCTTGGAAAGGAGAGGTGTCCTCCTGGTTTAATGATGCCAACTTTTTCTGGAGTTCAATATCATTTCACCTCAGTGAGTTTAATTTCCTGGGGTCATGCTAAGGCTTTAGCATTAGTGAGATATGGGAACCACAGTAGACGGTAAAGATGATCTGTTGGGATGATCTTAATAGACATCCCATGCAAATGTGGCAGAAACGAGCATTAAAGTTATTTTCTGCCAAGTGAGTTCTTTTCCAATCTGTGGTGTATGTATGTGTGTGGGGGGCATGTTCATGGGTGTGTATCAGTGTTTTGCATATGTGTGTATATGCCTGTACATATGAAGACACAGAAGTTGATGTTGGAAATCATTCTTGATCCATTTTCCTCCATCTTATTAACTGAGGCAGGGTCTCTCAATCAAAGCCAGAACTTACAGATATGTCTAGTCTAGCTAGCCGGCTTGGTCTGGGCATCCTGTCTCTATCTTCCGAGGCTGGAATTACAAGCAGACAGTGATGCTCTACCAGGCATTCACTGGGATCTGGATAAACTCTAGGCCTTACAGATACTGCAAGTGCTTTACCCTCAGGGCCATCTCCCTGGCCCCTGGCCTTCACAAGGGTTCCAGTTGAGTAGTAATTGTTAAGAAAGTAAGTATTAAGAGGGGGCAAGCTAGAGAAGTATGGGGGAGGGGTCTCCTGAGGACCCGGCTGGGACCACAAGAAACAGCAAGCCCTGAACCCTTCTCACCAGCAAGTCCCAACCTCCCCACCTCGTAACCTTGGGAGTCTGCGGAGAGAGTGAATCATGATTTCTGTACACTTCCCTCACCTCATCTTACTCCTGTATCTTAACACTCAAGGAAGAAAACGACAAGGGAATCATTACGCTTCATGCACACTGCTATAACGAGAAATGCATGTGGGAAGGATTAAAACTAACGGCAGCTTTTGTGTTGCTCTAGCCTGGTACCCGCACTGTCTCCTCCAGCAATGGGGAAACATCGCAGGCAATTTGTTGGGAGTTACTCTCAAACGAATTGCATTTGCTGAGAAAAGCACATTTAGCATTTGGTGACTCATACGTGAAAACATTATTACTCTGAAAAAGAGTTAAAATAAGTGAGAGTTAGAGCTCAGGGAATGAAAAAACCTACAAGACTGTGTTGTGCTTCAGAAAAAAAAAATGTCTATGCCTTCATTAGTCTCTGTGTGACCGTGGAGACGTTTGGATGTAAGTGTGCCTAAGAGATTCTACGTAGATTCCAAGCTGCCACAGTGGCCACCTCCCCTGGGAAATGGGCATCAGAGAAGAGGGTCTGAGGAGAGAAGCCTCTTTTTCAAAGTGGAGAAAAGTGAAAATACATGGGCCAAGCCATAGGCTTTGTACCTCTAAGGGCTTTACTGTAGGTTGTCACGCAGACTTGGAAGTTGAAACAGCAGGGAAGGGTTGCTTCCAGAGTTCACTTTGTCCCCAGGACTTAACTTTCTGAGTGTTTTAGATCACTATACTGAAGGACTACCGACCACAACCAGCCACAACCGACCACAACCGACCACAACCAACCAACTGCACCCTCAGGGGCAAGCTCTTTGCTCTGTTCTGCCCTGCCCCATCAGGAAGCCCCAGGGGACCCCAGCACCAGAGCAAAGCAGCCAGGGAGGACACTTTCCTTCAGTCCCTTTCCATCAACCCCTGCATGCTCTCCTGGCCAAGCTCCTGCCTTTGAAGGTTTCAATTATAAATCTGTCTCACTATTTTGTTAATTAGAAAGCAGGTTATTCAATACTAGTTTAAGAATGATCATGGACAATGGAAGACAAGAAGAAAGTAAGCAAAAATATTAATTTTCACTTGGTCATTGGAGAAATGAGTAACTTATATTCTCTTTTTTTAATGGTTGGTTAACTGTGCATTCTATTCAGTCACTTCGCAGTGACTTTACATTATATATCCAAAAAAGAAATGTTTGTTATTTCCTTAAAGCTGTATAAATAATATAAAGAGGGTTCAGAAACACAGAAATAATTACCCATAATTTTTCAATGCAAAGTAACAACTATAAATATTTTGCTTATTCCTTTTAGCCTTCTTTACATGTAAGTTGTTTGAACTTACACACACACACACACACACACACACACACGTGTGTGTTGAGGGGGGAAGAAGGCAGGACTTGGATTTACACTCACTTTTTAAAAAAAGATATATTTATTTATTATATGTAAGTACACTGTAGACACCCCAGAAGTGGGGCATCAGATCTCATTACAGATGGTTGTGAGCCATCATGTGGTTGCTAGGACTTGAACTCACGACCTTCAGAAGAGCAGTCAGCGCTCTTAACCGCTTAGCCATCTCTCCAGTCCTACACTCACTTTTTACCTAACATTACATCACAAACAGTGCACAGCAGAGGCAAAGTACCATTTCCTTGTATAACCTTTTGTATTTTTTGAATGAGATCATTTGGGTGCATCATCTAGTGGATGTATTTATGAATATATTTAGGCGAGGTCTCGGTATGTAGCTCAATGTTGCTTGGAGTTCTTTATCTCTGGCAGGCACTGCGTTAGAGGTACCCAGCTCCACATACTTTTTAAAAATGCACTAGAATATAACCGATGTTGCATTAATTATTTCCCGTGCATTACTGCATTCTGTCTGCTTGGCTTTTTAAACAGCTGCATTATACTCCCTGTAAACATTCCCCAAGAGACAATGGCCACATCAGAGACACTGCAGTGACAGGCAAGTCACTCAGGGGCCTCGGCCTTCTTACACTCTCATCCAGTCTCTCATAATCTGCCTGAGTAGCACACAGTCCCCACATCTGTGGAGGAGGGAAGGCAGACTCCCAACTGAGATGATGTCACCCTATGGGAATGGATCCTGATGTCGGGAAGGATGAGCCACACAAGGACTGAATTAATAGTGTCTCCAAGTCTTGTCCTGCACTGCAGTGAGAAGGGACACCATGCTCTGGACTGATGGCAGCTAAGGTGGCTCCAGGGACTTCTGTTGGCTCTTATAATAAGGAACTTGAGACATCTACAACCAGAGTATCAAACTGTTCGAGGAAGTGGGGGGGGGGGGCTTTTGAAGACTGGTAAACACGGATTTTTAGAGTTTCTTCATTCTGAAATAACCTAAAGGCCAAACAAGATACTATAGCATACTGCAGTCCTTCCCACCTGACCAGCCATTTCATGCATTAAGGAGTGGAGGTGACCAATGTCTAGTTCCACTGAAAATGTTTCCCATGCAAGACCCACAGCGAGTGAGTAGCCATCTCTTATGGACAGGCCTGTACTTTGTATGCCTTGGACAAGAGGCTCCCCAATGGTATTCCCAACAACAACTTCCTCTCCGCTTTGACTCAGAAGCTGTCGTGAAACTCACATGGACAGACCTGCAGGGTGCACATCTGGTATTCTTGCCTATCTCTCCACACCCTCAAGGGTGTTTCAGTGCAAACCCATCAGACCCACGGACCCGACACATATTCATCGTGCCTAGGTGGATAAGGGATCAAAGAGTCAGTCTGAGAGCAAATGTCCACCCCCGAGTTGTTCTTGTAGAGCCCCCACATTCTGAGCACACCCAGAGCGCACACTGCGAACTGGCATTTAGTGCGGTGTCCATAGTCTTAAAAGAAAAACCCAAGCTAAATATTTTAGGATCAGAAAGTTCACATAAACACCGGAGTTGTGGCTTCTTTTGAGCAGTCCAAATATCAGACCCCGCACTTTAGCCCCCCTCTCCCATGACACAAAGCTCGGTGGTAATCGTCCTCTACAGAAGGTGCAGGCCGTTTGTATTTCGGGTTTAGCGGTGTCCGAGAATGTCCCTGTTGTCTCCTAACACAGAAGCTTCTGCGCCGCTGCCATTCATCATAGAGCCTGCACTGTTGTTTTCGAATCGCAGAGAAGTGATTTTATTATGCCTGCCCACTTCACTCAATTACTTTACTTGAAGGCATTTGAGTTGTAATCCCTGGCCTAGAGTTTAGAGACTATGTCCTGGAGATTTATTTAGGCATTATAAATGGTAAGAAACACAGAGGGCAAAACGGTACTTCCCACTCTCCTGTCCTCCGAGGCAGTCCCCAAATGGGCTGCTAGGAATGGCTTACCTGATCGGGCTCAGTTACCGGGTATTTCTCTATAAAGATCTCCATGTCCTTTTTTTTTTTTTTTAATGACCACCTGCTTTAAATTTACTGCATTTAAAGCCACATTGCTTGTTGCAAATGTGCCATGCCCCTCCTGTTAAACATGTATAGAGGCATGTAGCTTCATAACCAAGAGAAGTGCATCATTAAGTGATTATGCACAGAACCAGGCCACCTGTCCTCTTCATGACAGGCCACAAGAGGAGAGTTAGCCCATTGGTGCGTCAGTCTGGTAAGGTGGATTAGCTCTGTCTACTAACTTGATGGGAAAACTGAACGCTCGATGTGAACAGTCTGTTGTCACAGGAACACCCCTTTAAGAATAACATCTAAACACATATGATTTCTGCCATATCAGTCCACTCCAGTTCAAAGGAAGCTTTTATTCCTAAACTTACACACATACACGTGTACATCCTTTGGGTCCCCAACCAGGGATGGGTGGAGTAAGCCATCATAGGACATGTGCTGAGGTCATAACAAGAGCCCTGCTATCCTTGACTGACATGATCAGCAAACATTACCTCAGTTAAAGCAGAGTTCATGCTTTATCTCCTTAAGGAGCACACTGGAGATTTGCCTCTGAGGCTGAAGGACGTCACAGCCTTCATGTTTCCCTGTGAAAGAAGACAGTACCACAAATCCCAGAAAAGGATACCCCAGAAATGGGGACCCTAGAAATAGGGACCCCAAAAATGGGGACCCCAAAAAGGGGACCCCAGAAATGGGGACCCCAGAAATGGGGACCCCAGAAATGGGGACCCCAGAAATGGGGACCCTAGAAATGGCAGCCCTAGAAATGGGGACCCTAGAAATGGGGACCCCAGAAAAGGGGGCTGCAGCCTGGTGTTTGGCAAAACCAGAAAAGCTTGGATAAAACCAATCAACTTCTTGGACTGATAATACACTCCAGGCTCTTCTCTAGCCTGGGTCCTCATCCGAGCTGGCTTACTCTCATTTCCGAAGACAAACTGGGCATGTTAATTAAATAGCAGTATTAAATAGAATACTAAAGTACTTCTGAAGGAATAACTACAACAGAAGAGACTGGTACATGGTAGACCACAGTGTGTAAGCTCGGAATGGTTCATGGGGGACCTGAGCAGCACTGGCTTTCTACAGCACCCCGCTTTTCTGTAGCCTCTGATCTAAGGATACGCAGGGGAGCGGCTGTGCTGTGGATTTAAACTTATTTTCTATGACTTGTCATCGGCTCCCAGTGAATATACTCTTAATGAAGGATCTCTGATTAAACACCAGGTTTTGCAAGACGTAAATTAAATGCATTGCTCGAGAGATTTATTTTTCTTGAGAGAGTCTCATAGTACATGGGCCTTGATACAGTACTGGAGTTTGTACATTTTCTCCAACAATAAGAAGTGGCTATCATATAACCAGGCATCGTTGTAAAAAATTTCCCAGGCTCTGGTTTCAGAATGCAGTGCATGAGACCACAGCTCAGGCATCAGGAGTATAGTGGGGAAAGCCAGCCAGCCAGCCAGCCAGCCAGGATACGTGTGATAGGAGTGCGTTATGGGGTGTTATAATTTGATATGCATATTTACTGTTTGATGATCAAATCAAGATGAGCAGCAATTCTAACCCCTCAGATGTGCTCATTTTTGTGTGTGGGAAACTTTCAAACTCCTTTCATTTTAAAACACACAATTACTTATAGATCACAGGTGTCCTATACATGTAAGTACTTAGTATATAGACTTTAAAAGCATTTTAGGGTTTTGTTTTTAGTCTTTCTTTCCCTTCATAGACAAGGAAGCTAAGGTCTCAGACGATCAGGAAAACCTCTTGACACAGCTGCAGCATCTCAGAGGAGAGGCTGGTGTGGCCGTGCCCGGTGTGGGAGTCCTCTCCACAAGTGGCCTCCGAGTACCCTCTCCCCAATCCTTGCCTTTCTCACACACGCTTAGGTAAGAGCTAACACAGTTGGGTGGATATTGCAAACAGACTGACCACAGAAAGGGCATTCCACTCCCAAATGCGTAAAACCCCCGTGTGATATATTTTGATAGATCTTCATAAACAAGGAAGCTACCATTTGCCTGGAGACCCTCAAACAATGGCCGATCTCAGCTATAACACCTCACCTCCTGCCCGAACCAAATGGCCTTGAACTTTTCACAGCCTCCTCTTCTCCTCAGCTGTTCTTGATTCCCATGCCCGGGCCACACTCACCATCTCCCTTCAAACTGCTCTCCGTTCCTGTGATGTCTACCCAGCTTGGATTCTCTTTTCTTACTGCCCATTTGGGCTAGGCGGTCTATCCCCACCCTATTGGTCTCCTGGTAGGAAATTCTCTTTCATATTCCAAAGTATCGGAACCTAGAAGCCACTATCAACATCAATCTCAGACTCCTTGCTACTGCTTAAGACATTTAAGGTCTGTTTTTCCCCTTTTTCCCTAACTAAACCACATGTTCCTTATCATCTGCTCCTTAGTTCTCACTGCATCCGGCTCACCCCCACAGCCGGGCACCTGGCTGCTGCTGGCGTGAAAAGCAGAAGCAAAGGGCATCTTGCTCAGTGACAGAACAGATGAAAAACTGTACCAATTAGTTTTCCCAACCCCGCTGCATCGTCTGAACCGTGTTTATAAATTCAATATTAAAAAAGCAAAATATACCCAAGACCTTGTCTTAAATCGCATAAAGTCAGCTACTAGATGAATATAAAGCTAATTTCTTCCCACTCTGATCTCTGGCCTTTTTCTCTAGAGATGTTAATATTCTCTTGTGCATCTTCTTCACAGTGTTTATATTATGTACTGATATATTTATAGATACTATTTAAGGCTGACATGAACAAATACACATGATAGCCTGCATTTTTCCTCAGTAATTTAACTGTGCATCCTCTGGGCCTTAACGGGCCAGCCGTCTCCTGTTCTTTTATATGATAGGACAGTAACTTGTACCCCATTCAAAGTTGTTTCAGGTTTTCTGGGAGGCAAAGAACTTCAAAGGCTGTATAACCTTGGACTATTTGGTGAGTATGGCTTTTAGAAATTCCCAGGAGTTGGAAATGCTGGGTCAAAGGGGGTATATGTACTTAAATTTGATAAATACTGTCCTCAGGAGACCCCAAAGTGGCTGGCATTAATCCTGTTTACTTGGCATTCATGCTGACTCCGTTGACCAGAGTCCCAAAGGAGCATGGGGATAGTACTAATGCAGTGGGCAGACTCTGCCCATGGTCTGGGGAACGTTTAATCATTCTCAGAGAGAGCTGCAGTGACAGCGTGACAGCCGCTCTCATCTGCATACGGAAAGCACAGAGTCTGCTAAGTGGCACCTCCCAGTAGCTGCCCCGATGCTCCATGGACTGGGACTGTCGGGGGAGCGTCCCCTTGGTAACTGTGGATGAGAACACTCGTCCTCCTGGGAGAGAGGAACCTCGATTCCAGCTCTAATTCTGCCACTCATCCTGCTCCTCCGCCCACGGGCACTTGTCTTCTCCCGTACTTTCATTTCCATATTTATAACCTAGGTGTTTGAACTTGGGGGGTCACAAACTCAGACACAAGGACAAGGCAGGGACTACTTAATTGGCTGGATGGGAAACGGCCCATGTACTGCAGAGGGCTGGGGGTGGGGTGGGGTGGGCTGGTAGGCCTCACCCCCACATTGCTTTCCATGGGTATCTAGAAATGGGAATGTCATGCAAAATCTTCAGATTCTTCTTTTTCTCGATTTGCAAACGGTACAAGCTAATTCAAAAATTTAAAGATTCCATTGGATGCTTAGCATGTAAAAATCAGTACGTTTGTAACACTCAAAAAGAGAAAGCAAACTTTCTTTGTCGGAAGAGGCAGCTTTTATTCTGACTCAACTTTCTGAAAACCAGCAGTTAAACCGAACTAAGTATTTAATTCTTTCCTATAGGAAGTCTATTTCAAGGTAACCAAAGAGCCCAGGTTTGGGTTTTTTATCTTTTTTTTTTTTTTAATATATGAATTAACTCTAAATAATACATGTAAGTAGACTGGAAGAAAAAAAATTATCACTCTCAAGTTACTGCTGTCTGAGGAGCTAGAAATGCCCATTTTCGAGCGTGCTGAGCAATCTCTGTGGAGAGCTGAGGGCACACCCTTGACTCTCTCCCTACACAGAGTCTCACTTACTGAGGATTCTTGACTAAAAATGAACCCCAAGTCTAACCAAGTCTTTATCTAGACAGCAGTCTGGGGAAGACAAGGGGCGTGTGTGTGGAGAAACACATTAAACTGTGTAAGGGGACACCTTTAGGAACACTTCAGGCAGCTGACCTGTTTCCAGTCAACTGGCAAGACAAAGGGGAGGAAGAAGCCAGTCTAGATTTCAGGGGACAGTTTTAGATGAACACTTTTCAATGCAAGTCCAACATGAACCACATATGTAAGTTAACATTTTCAGATAGCTGAAGTGAAACATCAATTACTTAAAACATTCAAATACTTATTTTCTTTGATATAATATTTTTGAAATTATAATTACATAATTTTTCCTTTCCCTTTTCTCTTTCTGATTCCTTATTTTCTTTTTAAATTGTGTGTATGTGTGTGTATATGTGCACCTAAGTGCATGTACCCTCAGAGGTCAGAAGGGGGCATGAGATCCTGGAGCTAGAGTTAGAAACTGTCTGATGTCAGTGCTGGCAATTGAACCTTAGCAGCAAGAGGTCTTAACCACTGAGCCACCTCTCCAGCCTCCAAAGAGGTGCTTAGTCATGAATTTTGTTTTGGGTATGTCCTCAATATGATAATTTCAACCTAAATCTGGCATAAAATTATTCTTGAGATGTTATGCTCTCTCTCTCTCTCTCTCTCTCTCTCTCTCTCTCTCTCTCTCTCTCTCTCTCTCTCTCTGTCTCTCTCTCTCTCTCTACTGGGGTTTGAATTCCAGAATGCATCTTATACTCACAGCACATCTTCATTTGGTCTAGCTGAACATACTGAGTAGCATTGCTCTTGACCAAGAGGCATATTAAACACAATGGCAGACTATGCTGAAGTTGTACTTCACACAAATGCATTGTTGAAAACTGTTTTAGGAGAGCTCAAGGACTCTTAACAGGGCCTGGATCCTGGATGGTTCTTGAGAACCATTTGTTACGTTAGGTGTCACGATATTGCTACAGGCTCGTAAGAATGTATTTTTACTTTTTAAATGAGGCATACTGCAATGTCCAGAAGGAAAATGCCACACCATCATTTAATATACTTCTCTAAAATCGCCTTTACCCCACAGCAAAACATTCCTAACTATTAAGTCTAGGCAATAGGCATAAGGGAGATAATGAGTTAGGTGACTGTAGTATTTTAGGATGTTGGGCACAAAATATGCCTGTGGACTGCAAGTCTCTAAGGTGGGAGACGCAGACAAAGTCAGCAGGAAGCTCTTCCCTACGGGTGCTTCTCTATCCACTCTGGACAATCTGAGGTAAGAGCTGGATCATTCTCTCCAAAATCAAGAGAGCTGTGCCTGACATATTAGGATCCAGGGATGACAGGTCCCATCCTAATGTAGAGACATGGGGACAGGAACATCCTGGCACCACGTGTATCACTTACGGGGCTTTGAGGCTGGAGAGTTCACTGTTGTCCTTCATTAGTGCTAATGGAATTTCAAGGTCAATGACCAGTCATAAACATAAGCATTGGCCTCAAATTAAGTGTATCTGACCTTCTCTTCTCTTCTCTTCTCTCTCTCTCTCTCTCTCTCTCTCTCTCTCTCTCTCTCTCTCTCTCTCTCTCTTAAGCCAAGCTGCTTGGGAGACAGGAGAGTGTCAAAAATACAGTTAACCTTTTAAGATGAAAACATTATCAATTCTATTGATTTAGATCACAACTTGCTACCACTTAGCTCAACAAAAAGGACTGGTGAGTTAAAAAAAAAAAAATGTGTTTTTCAGTCTTCCTTGACTTTCCCTCTTTTCCCCCTTCCCTTCCTTCCCTTGCCCTCCCCCACCTCTTCCTCCTTCTTTTCCCCTCTTCTCTTTCCCTAGGGAACTTCTCACTCAGCACTGTGGGGAAAGCCTCCCAGGAGGAGACCCACGTGGTCTGGTGAGCTTGCTGGCAGCATCCTAATGCCAGGCACCTCACCTGTGGTGTGTCGGTATTATTGATAGTAGTGTCTCTGCCTGTCATTTTGTGCCTCTCCCGAACAGCTGGAAACATCTCTGCAAACCCTGTCATGCAACATGACTAATACCTTCAGCTTCAGAGGTACAAAGCAGACAGAAACAAACGAGGACAGCTTTCTCTGTCCCTCAGGTGGGATGCAAACCAAGGAACAGAGAGCCTGCAGCATTACAGCCCGGGTATTGTCCATGGAGTCTAGGGTCTTGGAGGCTTGGATAAGACTCTGAAATCAGCACTGTCCCTCAGGGCACAGGTTCTAGGCCATTCTAGGCTCCTTCCCCTCCTGTTGTGCATGTCCATCGCGCTTCCCTTTCGCCCCAGCTTATGTCCCTCCTTGTTTTGGGATCAGCAGTGAAATAAATCCCCATAGACTTTGGATTTCTCTGTCTGTCTGTCTATTTATAAAACTGCGCACCAAAGGCTTCCAACTCTCATAGCTCCAAAGAGGAAGCATTGTCTCGGTGCAGACAACACTGACATTTTCTTTTAATGAGGACTATCTGTATTGAAGAAGATGGTCACCCCCTACACCCTAGGCCCCCATTCCAGTCAGCTTCCTTTCAAAGCCTACAGTTTGTTGCCATGATTCTTGTTTCTCATCAAAAAAGAAAAATTCACTATTACTTCTATGTCCATACTATCTCAAAAGCATACCCTCCAATCTGGAAGGTTTTGGCATGTTAAAATCGACGTCGTCTTCACAGAAGTCAAGGAAACCTTCACAGGGGCATTGTGCAAATTTTTTTCCCCACCAGGCTGAAAGGGTTAACGTTATCAAGCTAATGGAATTTTCTCTCCCAGGACAGACTAACACAGACTTGAAGCAACCTTTGGGTAAATAGCTGGGCCTTCCCGCAAGTTCTTCTCTGTTGAAGAATGAGGAAATAAGGATTATCATTTTGATTACAAATATATTTCTATCTAGAGAAAGATCTACAAAGGGCTAAAGTCACCTCTATAAATTTAAACAGTCTCCAGTTAACCCCAGAGAGTTAAATCTCCTCTCTCTCTCTCTCTTTCTCTCTCTCTCTCTCTCTCTCTCTCTCTCTCTCTCTCTCTCTCTCTCTCTCTTAAAACATCCTGGTGCTTCAAAGATGTTCTATTAGACAGATGTCAGGTTGATATAATAAACAGCAGTGCCAAATCTAATGAATTAAGGGAAAGAGAACCACATGCTGAGGTGGTTCAGATGAAATCAGGTAATGACAGGGAAGAAAAATGAAGCCACAGTTAAAAACAGTTGGAGAGTCCAAAATTCAAGGTGTGGAGAGGCCCCTAGCAGGGGAATTTCAACTGTGTTCTACATACATGAGCCTCTCCTGTTGCTCGGCTACGAGCAAAAGGAAAAAAAGATGGCATTTAAAGGGTCTCTGGGGCTGCCAGTACTTTGGGTGGGGGAAACCGGTATGTCTGTTCTCAGCGAGGCTCCAGCCCAGCCATCAGGGGCTGTAAAGGTGAGAGTGGGGACAGTTTATGAAAGGTTTGTGAAGTAGATGTGTGTTTTCGACCATCTCCTTGCTCCCACAATTAATTTTACTCACATGAAGGAATTCAGCTCTCCAGGGCATAGCTCACAGAAAGCCCTGGGGCTCCAGCCTCCTTGGAGACCCACTTGGCAGTGCATCTGGGGCTGGACCAGGGCCCACTCTAGTTAGGTAGGAAAAGTCATGGCCCCAGGGATACATTCAAGATCATAGATGGATGTCACAGTTCAACTCTTATCCAGCTCTGCAGAACTCTGCAGAAGGGCTCACAAGCCCCCGTCTGTATACATGGAACTACCGTCAGTTGATGGTATCTTGTGGAGGGAGAGTCAGTTCTCTTAAATGGTGTGTGGTTCAACCATGTTCTAGTAGATAGCCACACACCTATGGGTATGTGGGCTGTACAAACTGACTTGGTATGGATATAGAGAGAGTGGGAAGAGAGAATATGATGTTGGGCATCCTATGTAGGATGGATCTGGAAGAATTATAGGGAGGAAGGTGATTAATATGATCAAAAATGCATTACATGCATGTATAAAATGGTCAAAGAATTAAAATACTATATTAAGAATCTTCTGTAGATACATTTCTTTGAAGTCAAACATTAATATAAAATTTTAAATATTTTGTATTAAACTTAAATTAAAGCAAAAGCTACAACTTAACTTGAACTTCACCAGGACTGTTTGGTAATACATGTATAAGTATAAAGTATTCATTCCCTTTGGTCCGACGCTCCAGGAAGTTTTGGTCCCACAGGACCACTTGTAGTATTGCGCAGAGATAAGTATGTAATGTCAGCTCTCCCAGTATTCATCCAGCAATACTCGAAACAATCTGAATCTTTATCTAAGACTGCCAAGTTAGTTTTAAACTGAGTCCTAGCATGTCTTGTACAACATGTAGTCCTATAAGGAAGAAACTGTGTCCCGTCATCGAGACTTGACTCTGGCATCTGAGAAGTAAAACAGGAAGCTCTACACTGATGGTGCGCACTCTTTATTTATTATGCATGGGAACTTTCTATAAAGATAACAAGACCTTCTGTGATTGTTATCCTCTTATGGTACAGTATCAGAAGAATATTTTCATATTGCAAAATTAGATTATATGTGATTTTTCCCCCCAAAGAAACAAAGAACATAATTTTTTTTTTCAGTAAAATCTGAAAGAATGGCCCTTGCCTAAGATGAGGTGAGGATTTAGTCGGCTGTCCTCACTAAACACCACGGGCCTTTACTTTCCTCCCTGGTATTATTATCAGTAATCACGGAAAATTATGGTTTGAGTTGTACACATTTGTTATCTAAAGTTACAACCTCATCGATGAAAAAACCAATAACATCTGAGAACCTTCTTCTGTGGTGATTTTGACTCAACTTGGTATTATTCAATATGCACTAGAGGAGAGTGATGGTCAATATTTAATATGTACTAAGAGATTTAAAGAGGTTAGAGAGGTTAAAATCAAACGGAGGGGCCAGTGTCTGGTAAGAAAGCAGTTGTTCTTTATTTTTGAGTTCTTCTAAGAGGAAATTTCTAGGTCCTTGAGTTACTCAAATATCAAACTCTGTAACAGTGACCTTGGTTATGGAGTGTTAAGGTTTGGTGGGTATATGGTTTCTCCAGAGGCTGAAACCCAGAAGAGGCCAGTAGAAGGCTATGAAGTCAGTACATGAGGCCTGCCCTCAGGTCTGCAAACTTGTCTCATATGGCCTTTTCTGGGAGGTCTTTATTTATAGTCTCCCTCATGGAACTAACATCCATCCTTGAGACACACTGGACATAGGGAATCACACTAGCTTGACATGCCCGGGCCAGAACAACAATTTAACTAGAAGCAGGAAGGATCATCTCACGATGGATTATTTACCAGTGAGACAACTGTGGGTGTGTGGAGGGAACACCGATGCTGAGTCCCGAGGCTGGACTGCCCGGCCCCTGTATGTGGAATCCGAGCATCTCCTGTCCTGGCCAGTGAGGGCTTCACAGTCCAGAGGCCTCTGACTCATTCTAAAATGCCTTGTCTATCTTCTGCTCAAGTTCACCTCTCTGGGCCTTAGGGAATTTCCTCTTAAGTCTTCTTTGATGCAACTTAATCTCTGTTTTGGCCACTTATGTTTCATGAGCGCACATGCACGCATGCGCGCGCACGCACACACACACACACACACACACACACACACAGAGCTTGTTCCAACAGAGTCTGTTTTTCTGTACTTTGGAAAACAGAAATTAGAAACGTCACACACTAAAGCCACCACACTGCACGCAGTGATCTGTAGGAGACAAGCCGGTGTGTAAATATCCACAATGCCTTGCTCAGTCGTCTGTTCGCTTGTCTCTGGTCAAACAAAGTGTGGTGTCATCATTGGGGTGCACTGCTTCGCTCCTGCACTGAGAATTGGAGTGGGGAGCCGCTTAGCAGAATGCCTAAGTTATTAAGAGTCCAGGAGCTCTGGAGTTAACTTGCTTAGATTAAAATCTGAAGTTCTTGATTTAAAATCCTTTCTTTTTTTTTTCTCCTTCTTTCAAAGACTGGTGTGTTTAGACATCACCTGTCACCTGACATGTGGACACTAAAGTGACATTGAAACTCTATCCCTGAGGACAGTCCCCTGTGTAACATCATGGACAGGAAGCAGCTCTTCCTTTCCTTGTTTCACTCTCCCTCACCGTCTGGAACACACAGTTTCCCATTCTCTGCAATTCCAAACACACTTCTTCCCGATACAGGACCACTCAGAGGCGAACCCCGGCTCATCCATTCACCTCACGTGCGAGATGAGGAGGGTAATTTTATGTGGTAAAGATATATGGGACAAGCCAACCTCAAGTTCACATCCGTTAAAGCATTTCTCTGTTGGCAACATTTTTACAAGCCTCTCAGAGCTATATGCTTAATTAAAATAAAAGGGTGACATACATCATTGCACCAAGTCCTTGCTGATGCAGAGGAAGGAAAGGGAAAAATGAGTGCATTCATTCTCCTTTATTAAAAGAGTTATTTCAGGATGACATCTCAAATGAAGAGTAGCCATTAGCGAAATTAAAAATGAGGCAAAGTTGATTTTGGGAAATGCGCACATTTATTGCCGTCTTCTTGGCTCCCACTGTCTCTCCTCCCTCCCCCCTCCCCGGCTCCCTCAGGCAGCGTCATCAAGGTCCCCAAGCTGACGACGGAATGACAAGGAGAGGAAGAAGAGGTTCGCTTACAAATCCTGCTGTGTACCTCTTCAAATTAAGTAAGGAAACGTGGTTAATCTCAGCCAAGCATGCACTCTGTATGACACACTGTTCTGCATAGGTGATGCCTAAAAGCCTGCTGGGGTGTATGTACTGCTCTCGTGGGCTGTGGGGAAAGAGAGCCACGATGTGCGGAACGCCTGTCACATTCGAAATGCATTCTGCGACGTTTCCCTGTTATTTCTCCTATCAGCCGCACAAGGGAATTCCACTTTACAGATGAGAAAAGTGAGGCTCTCTAAAGTAAGCATCAGGATCTCGTGCTTCAGTTGTGAGCCAAGGAACTGTTTGCAGATGAGCCAATCTTGTACGGGAGGAATTAGTCAGGGGATGGGACGGGGGACAAGTGTAAATAAAATCCTATAGGCATGGAAATGTGCAGGTAGGGCTATGAGGGAGGGCAGTGACCAAACCCAAGAGGTCCTGGAGGGTGGCACAAGGAGGGAGCGGAAGGGGTAGAAGGAAAGAGAGGGGGATCAGGAAGGTGAAAGAGAGAAGCTGGATTGTAACTGCAGATGCTAGCACATAAGGATGAAGGCCAGGAGCTTTAGTTTGGGGACAGTGACAACCACAAAAAGGTCTTAGGCAGCATATTGCATGGAGCTTTAGAATTTTAATGACACAGGAATGCACAGTACAGAGTACACTTGTAGGCTAGCCTAAGACAGAGAGGGGCTGGCTGCACCAGGGCACTGAGAGAACAGAGAATAAAGGTGCTAGTTGCTAAGGTATTCTCTCCACCTTAAATGCAGGACCTACATTCATTGGACAAACATTTGAGGGTTCTTTGGTACCTGTACATGTACAAATATCTCAGTGTCTGAACTTGTGAACTGTGTAGATGGGAAAAGCCTGGCTACATGCATTGTGAGGTTTTAAGCGTCAGAGACATCAGATGTGTGATTATACAGATGGGCACACAAACTCCTGGGAAATAAATCCAGGTTGATACAGCCTGGAGCCCTATGGCTAGGCCCAGGACTGTGAATTTAAATATGGAAGACATATGTCTTCACTGAGACTCTCCTGGGGGAAAATGACTTGCTTCAACAAATTATTAGGAAGGATTGAGCTGAACCCTAAAACCTTCAATGAATCAGATATTTGGGTAGCTGTCTATACTAATATTCCCTCATCATAATCTTCATATTTGACCGATCATTGAATATTACCTATTTTGATCCCAAATGCCTGCCTATCCATCCACTCCCTTCTCACCAAGTCGCCATGCCCCCCTCTGAGCTGCTCAAATCTCTTTCCTTCCCACTGGCATCTATTCTGAAGTGGGGGGGGGGGTCCTTTTATAAACACAAACCTGATTAGCCTCTTTCCTAAAATCTCCTAAATGCTTCCCAGGATTCTTAGCTGGATGTTGGCTAATTATGATCTGTGAACCAAGCCCAGCCTCCACCGGAAGCCCGGTTTACAGGAACTGGGCTGTGGCCATTACTGTCGCACCATCTCTGGCTGCTTCTTCTCTGCAGCAGACAGCAGAAAGACACTTGCACCAACAACACTGTCTGGACAACAAAGCTGAAAGCACTTGTCATCTGGCATGTCACCAGAGAAGTGTGCCAACTGCAGTACTAGACAAAAGTCCTTATGGTGACCTGTGAGATCTCGTTGTGTATGACCACTGCTTATTTCTCCGCCCCCACCCCACCCCATCCGCACCCCCTCTTGTCTTTCTCACTTTCATTTTACTAGGCACACTTCTGGCTGCTCCCAGGAACCTCGGGGACAGGACTGAGGGTTATGCATTAACATGACCTGTGAGGCCCCCCAGTTCCATTGTTTATAGGGTGCTGACTTTTGGAGCCCAAGGCACTCCTAGCCTTGCCCATTGCTAGGGCTATGGGGTTTTGTGTTCTAGGTTTTTTCCTTGTGTAAAATGAAGTCCAGGATTTTCCATTTCTTTCTCTTCTTTCTCCTTAATCCCAACCTGAACCTCAGTTTAACCCATGAGTTCACCTGAACTCAGTTCAGCCTTCCTCCGGCTCTTCCCATCCCCTGCCTCCCTCCTTCTCCTTCATAGGCAATGCTATGCCACTGAGCTACACCCTGAACCTTATTTCTAGCTGAGAAATTTGTCTTCCCCTCTGAAACCCACAGTTACAGTGAGGAGCTGTCGACAGTGTTTGCAGGGAAGAAGGGAAAGTGTGAAGCAGCCGTAAATTCCACCCCAGAGGTAAGCAAGCAAACTGTCTCCTTCACTGGGTGGCAATTAGCCCTAAATTCAGGTTTAGACTTGACCAGTACTTATAGGGTACCTTTCAAGAACCAGAAACAGCTTCCATTTGCTGGTTGTTTTGGAATGTCTTCTTAAGTCCTGCCAATCAGTAGCCACTATAAAGAGCTTAAGACAAAGTCCAACAATCTGGTACTCATTAGCCAATTTTGGAGCTGAAGGGATTAGATGCTTACAGATGTGTTGTGTGGCCAGCAGAGCAGCACCAGGGGGCCTCTGGGGTGACTTTCTTGAGCGATGTTGCAAATCTGACCCACCGAGGCAGCTGCAACCACACATACACCAGGAAGCTGGAAGTAGCCACATCAGCTGCCACTTCCAGAATCAGTCGTGGAGAGCTGGAAACACATGTGGAGCCGGGCCAAGCCTACAGGACCGGCCCAGGCATCATCTCTAAGTGCCTAACTCAGGTCTGGATTGTAGTGCTTGCGAATGCCTCAGAAGGTGACTGTAAAATCACTTTCAGAAGTGAAGATTCATCATAGGAAGGGCCAGGAGTAGCCTTCCCATCGCTGCAGGACCAGATGCAGAGAAAGGCAGTGTCTGGGCTTTGTAAGCCTGTAGGAACTGTAACCTTGATTTTACAGATACGGAAGCTCGATGGGGAGGGTGAATGCTCGCTCGATCCCGAAGTCAAGACCAGGTTTACCAACTCCAAGCTCCATTGCTTTTTCAAATAAAGGGAAAAAGATTGTCATTTGTTATATCCAAAGGCAGTAACAAGTGAGGTCTTGGTCCCTTGACAGACAAAATGATGCATTTCAGAGCTCCAGCTGCTGCTAGGAAACGGATTAAAAGGCAGCTGACGAGGGTCAGCCCATGAACTCGAGGCTGGGTGGAATGGAGAATCCCCACTAGCCTTTCCAGCCCCCGCCACCCCCAAGCAGAGATCACTCTACCGAGGACATGTTTTCATCCAACAGCATCCAGTAGCAGCAGTGCCTTTCTCTGGGGAGCAATATCTCAGGATTCGGGACAGCCACAAGACCGTAAGTCGCAGTCCCCAAAGTGCAGGAGGAGTGAGTCTTTGTACCCAATGGCGGGGGAGAAGTAGATACAAGGTCCTGAGAAGGGGTTCATTTCTCTAAGCAGGAGCATGCATCTTCAGTTAGGGGACTGCAGTTTGCAGGCATGAGCAGATAGTAATTATTAATTATTCAGTTACTCATCTCCGCTGCCTTGGTTCTGGCCCTCATCATTTCTCAAGCAGACCACACTGCAAAGCCAACTCCTGGGGAGCTTGCTGCTGCTTCAATCTAATTCATCTTTCTGACTTCACGCCGGTGTTTCTCCAGTCTGACTCCAACATTGTTAACAACCTGCTTACAAGCATTCTGGTTCACCATTAGTTAAAAGTGAGTCCATCTGACAGTAGTGGCAGCTTCGGAACCCAACTAAAACACAGGTCAATGACTCGAATAAACCCCTCTCCAAAGACAACGCACAAACAGCTCAAGGACATGACGATACACTCACTATCATGACAGTGATGCTGATCAAACCACTGTAAGGTATCATGTCGTATCCAGCAAAATGGCTACATGGGAAAAAGCAAGTAGCCAGTAACTGGTAAGGGCGTGGGGAGGCTGTAACATTTGAGCCCTGCTGATGGGAGGGGAAGACAGTGCCATTGCTATAAATATAGTATGGCCATTCCACAAAAGGCTAAAAGGACCCAGCAATTTCACTTCTGGGTATATACCTAATAGAATTTTACAAGCAGAGCCTTGAAAAGGCATCTACACACCCACAACAGCGTTAAGCACACATCTGAAAGGCAGACACACATCTGAAAGGCAGAAACAACCCAAGCTTCGGCTGATGGATGAGCAAACAAAATGTGGGGGAAGCCCACAGGGGAATAGTATTTAGCTTTAAAGAGGAGTGGAATTCTGACATATGTTACAACATGTGTAGAAGCTCAGAGTCATGGTAGTAAATGAAATAACACACACACACACACACACACACACACACACACACACACACATCCCAAACCACCAAACACACATAATTCCAACCTACTCCAAGTTTTCATGTCAAGCACTTAGCAACAGCAGTAATGAAAGCCAGTCAAGCCCAGAATCAGTGTCAACATGGACAATGTACCTAGAAAGACTCTTGGGATTTAAACTTTCTTACTGTCTTGCAGATTATCTACATGAAATCTACCTGTGAAGTCTATTTGTACCTCAAAAATGTCAATTCAGCACAGCATATATGGGGAAGGGAGTCATACTGGAAGATTGGATGCAATAGTTTCACACACCAGTACTTGGGATGCTCCAAAAGAAGTCGCGGTAGGTGTCCCCCTCCTGACTATGGTCTCTTCTGGGCTGACCAAATTGTAGAGGCAGCGCGTGCTCTTTTCAAAGTCAGGCTTAGGCCTGGTTGATTTTATGGGTTGTTCCAGAGCCCCCAGGACACGCTTGCCTTCTGTCCCCTGCCTACATTTACAGAGGCCTGGAGGGGCTTTAGCTTGCCAAACATCTATAGCACAAGTCACTTCCCTGACACAGAATGGAGGTCCCAGTTGGTCTGAAGTGGCAGAGGAACCCCCTAGGGAACAATGAAAGACAAATTCTCAGGCACTGTCCCCAACAAGAAGGAATCCAAGTTTCAGAGTTCATAGGTAGTTCTATCTTCTGTGGCAGTCCTGAGAATCATGACCCTGAGAAAAGACACTGGAAACAGGATGTGTCCACTGGATGAAAGGTTCTGTAGTGGAGGAGACAGAGGCTTTGCTAATTTTCTTCTCATCAGCAAGCCAGGGGCACAGACAGACACGTAAGCTATTGTTTGTGGCTCTGAGGTCAGGTAATTCCTTTTCCAGTCTGGAGTCTTCTTTTGTGGGTGACTTTGAACAAGTTACACAAAGCCGGTTACCATTTTCATTCGTTTGCCAAATTATCCAACAGAGACAAGGAGGGATATAGGTTCCTGGTTTCAGAAAGTTCAGCTCATCATGGTGGAGAGAACATGACTGAGCAGCTCACAGCGTGGTAGACAAGAGGCAAAAATGGTGTGAAAGTGCTGGGCTGGCCTTCTTCTTTTTCTTTTTCCTTCCATCCTTGGCCTCAGAGTATGGGGTGGTTTGGCTACCCTTCAGGGTATGTCTTCCCTCTTCAGCGAATCCTCTCTGGAAACCCCTCACAGATGCCAAGGAGGGTATCTCTCCAATTCTAGATGTCTCTAAATCCAACCCATGACAATGAAAAGGTCAGCCACGCCGGAGGGAACCTGTGTGGCTTTACGGTTGCAGTGCTGGGGACTCTAGCTCTAGCACAGAGGGTCGAGCTTGGTGTCTGGAGAGGTATAGGTGTTCAATCAAGGCAAACCCTTGGCACAGCAGGCCTGCCTGGGCATCTATCCAGAGACTTTGAGAAAATTCTTTTTGACAACTTCCGCTGAGTATCTGAACGCTGCCTGTTTGTCAGGCCCTGCCCCATGGTAAGGGCTCATGTGGGGTAGTGGTGGGCTCATGCAGGGTAGTGGTGAGCAGGCATTTCAGTAGGTATTCTAGCACACGACTCACTCCCTGAGGGACACAAGCTCCCCTCGTAGAGAGGGTCAGCTACTGCAAGGGAAATATGGTCTCCTGTGGTCAGGTGCTCTGTGATAGGTGGCTAAGACTTAGGTGGATCATTCTGCCCAACGAACCTCCAAGTCCTGGTTCCTTAGTCTGGTCTGGGTACTTTTGTGTTTTAGAAGGTGCCATATATTGTCAAATCTTTCTTCTGGTAAAGATAAGGGTTAAAAGAAGAGGAAAAAAAAAAAGAAAAGACACAGTTTGTGGATTTCTCTCTCGTGACCTCTCTTGCTTCTGTCCTCTCTATTACCAAGAGGCAGAAAGAGCAGAGAACACACTAGTCCCTGCTTTCTTGGCTAACAAGTATCTCACAGACAGCAAGATCCTGGTGTGATGACCACAGGTCAATCCATCACCATGTTGATGGTGGGCAAGCCCCTCCTTTACTATAAAACAGGAATGCCTACTCCGAAGACTGTTCTGAGGATGGAGGGATGACAGCCAACACACAGCTAGACCACATACCTGCTAAGACTTCAACAGCCTTCAGAGGCAAATGCTGTGACTTGTGTCTTAATGTCAAGATGCAGCCTGGCCCACAGAAGAGTTCATTAACTCAGCAGTGGCTACCACGACATGACACAGTTCCTTTCCTCAAAAGCTTATACTGTACCCAAGCCTTCTACCTATGTGAGTGCCACAATTAAACCTGCAAAGCAGCACTGGTATGTCGCACATATGAACAGCAACTGTTATCATCGAGTTAAGAAAACCTCACGGGAAAGGAGAAGACGAGGTGTAAACAAAGACTCATGACAATGGTACCCAGAGAGCACTGAGGTAGCAAAGCATAGCTTGCTGAGGCTGAGAACAGAAGCTCTGGGCTACTACACGCCTCTGAGCATCCTCCTCCGAATTCTTAAAGTCCAGAGAAGGTGAGTATCACACTTGTTGGGTTGAAGAGATGGCTCAGTCAATATAGAATTGTATGAACTGATGACATCACCACTCCATAGTATGAGAAGGTTTTTCTTGTGTATGCGCAAGAACAGCCAATGGCATCTGAAGAGTCCGGAGCAGAGAGAGAAAGTAGTACACGGAACATGGCCAGCAGACTGGACCAGGTCATGAGAGAACTAAGAGCAAAACAGTGGGAGAGAGAGATGGGGTGGTGGTGGTAGGAGAGAATAGTGGAAATAGCAGGGTTATAAGGATAAATGAATAGCGTGGGGGGTGACGGTTGTGAGGGGAAGAAAGCCCATGAGTTGGAGAAGTTTAGGGCAGGTAGGGAAGGAAGTTAGAAGAGCCAGGATGCCCTAAGAGACTTAGGAGACTGAGAGCCTGGAAGAGCATGTGCTTTGGTATGCTAACTGGACCTCAGGTAGCCACTTGTCCCTTCAGCCAGTGATCAGGGAATGACTCCTTCTGATAGAGGAAAGTGATGGCTTTTATTTAGTTGACAGAATTTTGGGGCATGGGGTTTCTCCTCTGCACCCAACAAGTATTTTCCTTGTAAACACAAGAACCTTTAAAAACAAAATAAAGAACAGCTTTATAAAGAAGGCACTGTCCTCAGCTTGCAAACTAGAAATATGAAGAAAAGCTAGGCTTAATGGCACAGGCTTGCAATCTGGGTAGAGGCAGGTGGGTCACCGGGGCTCACTGGCCATCTAAGTTAGCCTGCTTGGTGATTTCCAGGCTGGCAAGAGACTCTGTTCTAAAGAAAAGTGGATGGCACCTGAGATTGTACACACACACACACACACACACACACACACACACACACTTGCTTTTTGAAGGATGAAGAAACCAAAGCTCCAAAGAGCTCATTCCTTAGCTTACGAGCTCTGTACGTCTGTGACTTGAGTCTAAGACCTTGAGGTCTTTGACTTTAAAGCATTCAAATGGGGAAAGTGCTGGATAGAATGCAAGGACCCTCTGGGGCTAGACCCAGAGATGGCCACAGAGAATGTCATTGGAACACCCTGATGGGATGGGCTGAATTCAATGACTACAGTTCTGGAGGAGGGGGGCCTTGTCTTCTCTCTCTTTCATTCAGCTAGTGTTTTCTGTGGCTGGTGCTGAGCAGGTGGCACGGCTGGTCCCCTCCTTCTCACTTAGGGATGTATTCTGCTTTATCAGGCAGAAGGAAGTAAGCTGAATAAGAGACAACAAACACCCAACTACAGAGACAGGGGGTGATGGGCTTGGTTTGCCTCCCAGCATTCCCCTCCCCCAAGACTGCAGGTTTGCTGCCTTCTTCAATTTAATTGCCACGCTGTTTGAACCCTGCTGGCAGATGGTACAGCATTACTCAAGGCTGATAGGCTAGTGTGGGCCTAGCCTTCAGGAAGTGTCTCTATGGAGGGGCTCATCCACACAAAGGTTGTAGGAAGGCAAGAGGCTGAAAGGGTATATGGGGATAGCATGTAGTTCTTAGAACCAACACTCAAGTTCAATCTTGAAGGAAGAACAAAGGCATCCTTAGAATGAAGGATAAGTGTTTCAGAAGAGCAGAAAGCCTGTTAAGCTCAGGTGGCACAAGGAGTCTGGGAATGCATTCAAACAGTAGTGACCACACATAATAATATCTCATTATTCTTGAATGTCTATTGTGGCCCTGGCTATTTTCAATGCTTTATTTACTTTATACAATGGCCTTTAACAACAAAATAACAAGAAAGAACAGTTTTATAATGAAGGCACAGTCCTCAGCTTACAAACTAGAAATAGATTCAGAGAGGGTACCTAACTTATTCAAGGATGGACACACACACACACACACACACACACACACACACACAC
>NC_034603.1:4237494-4255657 GCF_900095145.1 Mus pahari | reverse complement strand
AGAGAGAGAGAGAGAGAGACAGAGAGACAGAGAGACAGAGAGACAGAGAGAGACAGAGAGAGACAGAGAGAGACAGAGAGAGAGGTATTTTAGATTTAACTCATCGTCTTCTAGATCAAGGCACACTGATCACTCTAGCAACACCCCCTCCAGGAAGCCTTGCTTGACTTCACCAGCCTGGTGGGCAGGAGGTGCATCTATGCCCTGGAAACTCTGGGTCCCAGTTAATCACTACAAGCTAAATGCTTTTTGCTGAAAGTCAAGAGTCGCAGCCTGCCTTCTGGTCTGAGTGTGTTTTAATTCACCCACAGCACATCAATATATATTTTCTGATTGACCATTTTCTTTGTCAGCATGGTACAATGAGAAGACCTTTAAGTGGGGAAGCCCACTGAGCCAACAGTGCCCGCAGTACTTGGCCAATGGGGGTTTGAAGGAGCTACAGAGTTTTGGGGCTTTGAGATATGGCATGTACTGGGTTACAAAGAGTTCCAGCACAAACTGTGACATTGTGTTCTGGCTCTCTGGGCCCTGGGGAAACCCAGAGCCATCCCTTCACAGCACTCGCAGACAACCTCGGTATGGTTTCTTTGAGGAGCATGCTTTGTATTTGTGTCTGATATTTGTTTAAAGAATGTTCTTCCCAAGATGGAAACATTAAAGAAATAAATCTGTTTATATTTTTCTGGAAACAAACAAAAGAAAACAAAACAACAAAAACCATCAGACTGCAGGCATATTTCAAACAATGAGATGAGCCTGGCCTATCAAATATGGCCTCTTGAACGCCATCCTTCTGATTAGGCTCTTCTACTAGGGAGGGTCACCCTTGGGGTGGAGGTGGATCAGAAGGATGGAGAATGAGTGGAGTGAACATACAGACTTCAACCAAAGCTGCCTGGTGTAGATGGGAGCCAGGCTGTTCACATGCCTCTCCTGGATCACAGCTTTCCTACCCAAAGCCTGTGGTCTTTGGAAGACCTCCTAGGAAAGAATTATATGAGCTGCTAACCTTATGCTAGAATAAGGGTCAGAGCCTTCCAAAGCTCATGATTATCTCATAATGCTGGGTGACATGACCCTCAATGTATATATGGGGTTAAAGGGAAGAAACACTGGCATCATTAGGTTAGTCAATTTACATACATTAGTTCATTGGGCATCTCCCAGGTGCTTCTCTGATGGCAGGAACAGGCGTTACCATGGTGAAACTGCTCTCTGGGAGCGTCCAGTTTGGTGGATGCCCTTAAAGAATAAACCACAGTAGATCTTTTTGGCAACTGAGCTTGTAGCATGATGGAAGTGGGCTTCCGACACACGGCCATCAGTGTACATGGGCGGCAGATCATTGGGTTTGAAGAATGAGAATTTCCTCCGGGAGAAAAGCTGCTAAGAGACTGTGGGGTAGGAAGAAGGCTAGCATACCAAAGAGGCAGAGAAGTGGTGACTGTGTCCAGAACACAAAGGTGGTGGGGGAAATGATGATAGCAGGAGCACACAGGACTCTTGTGTACCTAAGAGAAAAGGAACACTGTTCTAGCATGTTCCACAGGAAAGGGAGAGACCAGCCATCATGCATCATTACATAGTTATCTCCTCAAGCCCCATGGAGAATGAAGTAAAAGGGAAGAGAGAGAGAGAGAGAGAGAGAGAGAGAGAGAGAGAGAGAGAGAGAGAGAGAGAGAGAGAATGAACAGAGGATAATGAGAGACTTGGGCAGAGGTGTAACAGTTTGGCTGTACAGATGGAGTGTTCATGTTAAGGGATTGATCAACTGTGGGTCAGACTGGGATCTGGTCTCTAAATGACATCAACCTCGTGGAGATGAAGGGGAGGGTCTGGCATTCCCCATCAGTGTCCTGGGGATGGTGAAGTCCCAGACTTGGGTAAGGAGCTGTTCCATAGTGATCTGTTCTTTTGTGAATTACCCACTTCTCCATGCACCTTGGCTTTCAGCATCACAGCCAACAGTAATGGTTGGAATCACCACTGTTATTTTGCAGAGCAGACCTTTGGATGCACACTGATACTTCTGCCTTTCTCTGAATGCTAGAATACAAGTGTTCAATACAGCTACAAACCCTGGAGGTTCCATCTGCATGGGCCATAGCAGGGTCTCTGTGTATATTATATTCTCTTTTGCTTCCTTACCCTTAATCCTTGTTTTAACATACAATAAACACAACGATTTCCCAGCAGGGGTAGTGGAATTTGAGTGTGGTTGCAGACAATGAAGATGTACTAAGGACATTGAGTAAGGTCCATGTGAAACGGGCATATATGAAACAAAAAATAATTTGGGGCCTTAGACTTGGGTCTATTCCCAAGGAATCTCAGTACACACAAAAAAATTCTTCAAAATTCAGAGGGTAGAAAACCCAAACTCAAAATACTTCTGGTCCCAAGCAGTTAGGATTAGGAATGTTCAACCTGTCCTAGGCAAGTAAGCCCCCGGCTTCCCCTAGAGCATCTCATCTATATTTAACCATTGTACAGATGCACATTAACAGTATCAATAGATCTCTTCTGTGTAGAATCTTTTGTTCTAATACAAGGCATTATTGTTTGTGAGAAAAGGGCATTTAGTACATAGGATATAAACATCATAGCACATCACCTGATCCCTAGGAAGGACAACCACCTGGCTGAATGGCCGTACTGTTTCTGCAGACGACACTGTGTTTTACAAGAAACCTCTGGAGCCTGCAATTGAGCTGAACACTTCCAAGGTATTTAGATAGTGTGATTTGACTTTTCAATCCCCCTTCTTTATGGAACAATCATCACAGGAAATAATCTACTCCAATTTGGGAGGCTGAGGTACCTGGGCATACCATGTGGGCAGATCTTCAGCAGAGCAGTGGCACGGGGCAATGCCATCACCCGTGTCCTAGAACGTGTAACTCGTAACAGACAGATGAGAGGAAGCACACAAAGAACCTGGGCACAGAATCGAGGAGGACCCGAGGCAGATGAAGCCACAGCAGGCAGGATGCTAGGACCTGGGTGGCAAATCTAAACCTGCCGCAGGAAAGGACCGTGATTAACAGGGCTTCAGATGCTGCTGCTGGGGTTGGGTAAATCTTAGCATGGGAAGCCACCATCACCCAGCTCCTGACTCATACGACTGTAATAGCTAACAGGGGGCATACAAGTGTGTGCCTGGATGTGAATTCTACTTGATATGCTATCCAGTGAGCATAGGATAGATGAAAAAGAAAATACTCCCCAAAGCGTAGATTCTTATACTGTAGGGGGTAAAGAAGATTTGTACATTTAAGGAGGCCTAAGCAGGGCCGAGCATGTTCTCTGAAGGGCTTGGAAACAGGGCACAGGTCTAAGCAGGACTGAGGGAGGTTTAAGTTGCTAGGAATGCCAAGCAGAGAAAGTACATTTAGAAGAAATCTGTCTACCAGATAAGCTTCTCTAAATGTCTTCATTGGAAGCAACTAATTTTCAGGTATATATATATATATATTAATTACATGTATAGCATCAACTTACATACTTCTACTTTCTGAAAGACCATGCTTAATTCTAAAATGCAACAAAGTGACTTTTGTACATGCTCTAACTGAGACATCTTAGAGACACACATCTTAAACTTTTACACAAGGGACCTTGGTACATGAATGAACTAAGGTCTAAGAGTGTGTATTCTGTCAGGGATATTACTAACTTCATCACATCAGCAAACAGCCACTCCTTGTGAACATTTTCCCTGTGCTCGGCACCGTGTTAAAGGTTTCTTCATGCATCCTGTCATTTATTTCTGCCATTCCATTTTTATCCCTGTTTCAAAATTGAGCAAACTGAGGTGAGGGGTTAACTTACACAGCCATTGTCACCCAGGTAGGAAGTGGCAGATACAGAATTGGGAAAGAGCTAACCGTAAGACCCAAGCTCTCAGCAGATGGTAATCCAACTGGGAGGATAAAATAAAAGATAAATAAAACTGTCAGGCAATAAATGATAAGTGTCAAATGAGACGCGGGTGATAAATGCTAACAGAGAGTAATAGCCCTTGGTAAGTGCCATTGGCTGGCTTGGTAATAACAGGTTTTCTGTGTTCAGATCTTCATCTTGAGGAAGTATGATAGCAGCCCAGGGCTTAAGAACAAGATGACTTAAATGATGGACTGGTCCTGGCTGGAGCCTCGATAGGTTTGTCATATTGAATGCCAGATGTCACCAGCCCTTTGTGCAGACCGGATTCAAAAGCAGGCGGGTGATTTCCCACTGCTACAAACCAGCGGTTGAGAAGAACTACGGTTTTAAATACACTCCCTACCTTTTCCATTCTAACAACATCACCGAGAACAACCAAGGGGGAAAAAATGCCCAGACTCTCCTAGATGTATAAAGTTAAAGTATTTTTTATCATCTCAGCTTTAAAAAAAAAAAAGGAAGCAAAAAATGGGAATCAGCTAGAGTCTCTAGGTTCTTTATTTTGCAAACACCGACCATCACATTAAGGACATAAACAGGAAGAGGGGTGATTTAGTTCCAACCCAGAGACGTGAGATAAACTACCAGGCAGGTTGCATTAAATCATTCCCGAAATGAATCTTCCAGATATCAAATCTGTGCTTTTCAGGACAGTTTTATTTGCTAATAAGCCTAATAAATTGAAAGCTGTCAGGTCTGTCACAAGATGCTTACCCTGAAGAGCACAAATGGACCTGCAAATGCCAGCCAGCAGGTGTGACAAGGGGGTGGGGCTCCCAGGACTGGGGTGTGGAGGTTAAGCGGTGCTGTGTACCTCAGACCACTCTGGATAGCCCAGGACTGACACCATTGCTGAGGGAGTATAGGGACAGTGAGCTACACTGTGTCAAAAAAGAGCAAAGGGGGCCCTGGGACTGGGACATCTGAAGCCTTATCAGTTCTAGCATCCAAAAGATGGTGCTGTGTTCTGGTTTTAGCCGCTTGTTTCTGATTGCTTTCATTTCACTGGAGCATCGGTCAATGGCATCATCGTTATCATAAATGTGGGGTTCAAGACTTGTTCCTAAGTGAAAGAGTCAAACTTCCATCTATGCTGTCTTCAGGAATTAAGAACTTAGAGTCCCCACATTAATATCTAATACCGACGATATGATTAAAAAAAAAAATGTTCAGGGCTGGGGAACCTTTGGTGGGTCCACGCCAAGGTGTATCCCTGAGAAGTTAGGCCATGCAACAGATTTGCTGTAAAAGAGGTTTGCTGGGGAATGGGAAGGTAGCAGGGACCTGAGGAAGGGATAGGGACAGACAGACAGACATGTAGAGAGAATTAGAAGGGGGGAAGGATGGAAGGAAAGGAGGGGGAGAGGAAGGGAGGGAGAGGGAGGGAGAGAAGAGAGAGGGAGGGAGAGGGGGAGAGGGGGGAGGGAGAGACAACACCCACAGAGGGCAGGGCAGGGGTGTGCACAGGGACCAGAGAGAGCACTGGGGTCGCTGCTGGCCCTTTTGTCCACAGCACACACCTGGCACACCTGGCAGCAGCAGGTGATGATGTAATTAGCTGCTACCTCCCCACTTCCCCCAAGCAGGCCAGTGGAATCGCCTGCATACTAATTTGTACACAGGATTTGGAATGTAACAAATCATAGGTCAAATGTCAGGTTTATTTCAATGGGTATTTTCCCTCATCTGGATTAAGATGACTAGAAAAATAGAGACCTTGTGGCATTTGCTCTGGTCAAATATTATTAATATGAAGAGTCTGGAAACCATGAAGCCTTAGGTCCATTTGTAAACATTTTTTTCAGGATCAAGCACTGGGTAGGGTACACAGCAAGCAGTCAATCCCAACGTTATTACCCCACCCTCTAGACCACTGTATCTGGTATCATTTGGCATGAGGGAATAGGAGAAGTGGGGCTAGGCCAGAGTGGGCTCTAGGGACATCACATGGCATAGACCTGGCCGATCTGAATAGAGCATCCCTCAGCAACCACAGTTGGTTCAGACGACAGGCACGTCATCAAGCTAGGCCCATACATTCTGAAACTTTTACAGGAACCGTTATGGAAAGTAATCCCCCTTTTTCTGCCATGATGACTTGACATTTATATGTTTCTTCATTGGGCTCTAGCCTGTGATGAGGGAGCCTTTAGGAGGTGAGGGCCAGATAGTGACAATGGGAGACTGAGCACCAGACATTGGAAGGTTTTACTGTTCCCTGGTTCTGTTCTGAGCTGCTCTGCTTCCTGCATACCGCCATGTAAATAAGCTAATACTCCTGTGTGATGGTTTGTACATGCTCGGCTAGGGAGTGCCACAGTTGGGAGGTGTGGCCCTGTTGGAGTAGGTGTGTCACTGTGGGCATGGGCTTTAAGACCCTCATCCTAGCTGCCTGGAAGTCAGTCTTCTGCTAGCAGCCTTCAGATGAAGATATAGAACTCTCAGCTCCTCCTGCACCATGCCTGCCTGGATGCTGTCATGCTCCCGCCTTGATGATGATGGACTGAACCTCTGAACCTGTAAGCCAGCCCAATTAAATGTTGTCCTTATAAGAGTTGCTTTGGTCATGGTGTCTGTCTGTTCACAGCAGTAAAACCCTAACTCAGACATCCTGCCTGCTGTGGACTGTTCCTCCCACCATGGATACAGCCACTTGCCATGACGTCACCTATGACAGACTTAAATCTCTCTGAAACCAGGACCCGAAATATCCCATCCTTATACACACTGGACAGACTGAACCTAGGGTATCACCATGCTAGTTCAGTATTCTACCTATCCTAACTATCCTAGTTAGTCCCTAACTAATCCTTTCCTCTTTAAGGTCATCCTGTCAGGAACTGGGTTACAGCGATGTCAAAGTAAGAAACACACCTACTCACTGAAGAAGACAGCAAAAGTCAGGAAGCCACCATCTGAAGTCTCAGTGGTATTCCTGAGCCACTAGATTAAAACCTTTGCTGAAAGGCTCATGACGTTTTAGTTTCATGAGCCACTAAGTTCTTTTTTTCCTTTTGGAGTTAATGGTTTTACTCTTTGCAAATGAGAATCCGGAGTATCTCCAACAATCTATTTTGCTTTTAAACATGGTCTATAAACTGGGTTGTGTCAGGGAGTAGCAGACTGTGTAAATTGCTGTGTCTGTCTGTGTGTTTCATTTTTGACAGCGTAGATGGGGTCACTGGTCTGCAGCCACCTACATTTCTGCTTACACACATTTATTTTTTCCTTGCTAACTGGCATCTGCCTTACCCTTTGCTGTAACTGTTAACTTTAATTGTATGCTCTCTCCAGGCCTAATGCTCAGTTGGCTTACAGGATTCCACTGGGCTCCCCCCAGGGACCTGGTGGTGACTTATGTCATCACCTGATGCCACTAGATATACTCCCTGCAGGCCTCTCTTTCCATCCTTCTTTCTGTCGTTCTCTGCACCCCTTTCTCTACACTCAGGTCTGCCTGCCTCTATCCCTTCTCCAGGTCCTCACTCCCCTTCCTTCCCCCAAATAAACTTCCCTTATACCAGGTCTGTCCCATGGTATGATTTCTCAGGGGGACACCTTGGCACGGGGCCTTCAAGGTACCCCCTTATCCCTGCCACCACACCGCCACTACATTATATTTCACAACAGCCTTCCTTATGCGTCTTGAATTGCTGGCCATCAGGATGGCACCAGACACAGGCCAACGGGCTGCTCTGGTCATGCCTCTTAAGCCTTCCTGAGTCACGGGGTAACCAGTCTAGAATTGGGGTGACTGGTAAACAGACACTATCAGCTAGACAATTTCTGACTTTTGTTAAAAGCTGCTTGCAGCTCTGTCTTGAGATGGGATATCCAAGAGCCGCTTAGAGAAAGCTGTGACGGTCTAATCGCAATGCTACAGTGGGCATAGGAGGACAAGGCAGAGAGGGGCTGTCCATCCTGGTCCCACTAACAGAGGAGGTTAAGTGCTTAGCGTCTGGATTCATAGCTGTTCCCCACAGGGAGCCTAAGGTCCCAGAGAGTAGATAAAGGAAATAGGAGACTGGTTATTAATTTATACCTTCCACAGACCTGAGTATCCATGCTCCTCACCCCAATGAGAGCTTGGTCATTCATCCTTAGAGGGTGACAGTGACCTCACCCCCCTTTTAACAGAAGCACACATTCTAGGGAAGACACCAAAAGAGTTCCATGACATTTCCCTAGGTGAAAACTGTTCCAAGCTCAGGAAGGGGAAGGCAATATTTAGTAGGTAAGTGGGTTGCTCAAAACTGCTCACTGACAAAAATCCTTCCTGCAAATAAAGGGAATTCAAACAAAATCTGATTTCAACCAATCTGATTAATTCAAATTGTCAACAATCAGAATCTGTGATTAAAATACACGTGTTCGCCGAGTTGGGGTGTGCTTCTGGAACCTTCTCAACCTCCTTAATGCTGTGACCCTTTAATACAGTTCCTCATGGTGTGGTGACCTCCCCCCCAACCACCAAACTGTTTCGTTGCTACTTCATAACTGAAATTTTGCTACTGTTATGAATCGTAATGTAAATATCTGATATGCAGGATATCCGATACGCAACCCCTGTGGGGATTGTGACCCACAGGTTTAGAAATGCTGTTGTAGAACACCAGACTGGGCAGCGCAGATCTCAGCAGTTACTCAGGTTTGGCTGACTATCTGGCTAGGTCACCACGGATTAACCTCTCTGAGTCTCCATTTCATTATGGGCACAATCTTTACAATAATGTCTACTTATAGCCCGGAGTATGGCTGCATAGGTCAAATGAAAAATGTGAAATGGCTCTGCAGAGCCAGGAAGCATTATGTAAATGGGAGGCATTAGAAGAGTGCTGGTCCTCTCTATATGTGCATTCATATACAGCCCATGAATAATACATGAGATTCATGTGTCTCAGATCCATTTTGATCAATAATTTCACCTCCATGTCTACACAGAACATTAGGGACAGGCATTTTGGATTACTGCTTTGACAATAACTGCAAAGGTATTGAGGAACACTCTGGAGAAAGGAAAACAATCAGGAAACAGCTGAGAGTCGCTTTAAGCCACAAACTCCATCTGAACAAAACTCAGCAAATCCCTAAGCAGTAATTCAATAAACAAAGCCATTCACTCTAGCCCACCCCCACCTCCCAAAGTCCTTGGTGGCCCAGCAGCGGCACACTTGAAGGTTCACTTTGTTATGCACAGTCCCCATTCAAGGACTAATCTTTTTATAATGAACTTAATCCAGTTAGAACTCCCTAGAATGGCCACATGTCAAAGTAATTGGATAACGGCCTGAGATTTTGTAATTATTGCTACTCCTCAAGCTGGGCTGGTTTGAATCTGCCCAGCCCCTCCCATCACGGACAGCCCTTCCCAGTGGGAGGAAAGGTGGGTGCGCTGCCTTGTTGGGTAGGGGTCTTAGGGCCAGTGGAGGAGACTGAGAACGGAGGAGGTGGGAGTCACTCCGTCTCTCCTAATAGGCTGCTCTCTGCAATAAAGCAGTGCATCCTTCTGACCGCGTAGGTGTCCCCACACCATGGGGAGGAATGATTAGCCCGGTTGAGAAAATGGCTTTGAACAATCTTGCAGCTGCTCCGGCACCGCTTCCCTTCCCTTCCCAGCTCATTTTCCAATTTACCTTCCCCTGACTGAGGCTTGCCACAGCCGCCTCTGTCTTCACCAGGTCCCTGCAGCAAAGCCCAGCTCTGGAAGAAGTATGAGCAGACCCACCGATGATGGGATTAAGGTGAAAAGCTCTCCCAGCAAGCACACTGCTAAAACGCTCAAGATGGGGTGGGGCGGGGTGGGTGAAGCGTCTACCTCCCTGTATGTGCGCTGATAGTCTATGGGAAATCTGGACTCACCACCCACTGAGTTATTTTGTAATTAAAAAAAAATATATCAAGTAGGCCTTTTCTCTTGAACACTATACTAAGAGGACAGTGTCTCCTTTCGCCGCTGAGAGGGGACGGTCCTCTGCTTTCCCATCCACCCACATCCATCCATCCCCTGCCTGGAGGATGCCAGAGGGAAGGAGACACCTTGATTGCTCTTTCCTAGCTTGGCCCATCTGCATCCTTGATGTGTAAAGTGCTGAGCAGGTAATGCGACAAGGGTAAGGCCAGTAATTTGAAGATGGAGAATGAGACTCTGTGTACCACCCGGTCACACCACACTGATCCCCACCAGGGAGATGCCTTAATAACTAATGACGCAAAACCGTCACCCGGGGAACAGAATCAAAGGGATACCAAAGGCTTCTAGATGGGTGGCCATCACTGAGGCTGGAGAAGTACAGGCACAATAGTCTGGCCTCACTTAGATGTGACTTATCTTGCGCTAGCCCCCTGCCTGGACTCCTAGGCACGTGCCTTTCTTACCATATGTTCTAAGTTTGTTCTTGGTTATTCCACACATATCAAGGCTGAGGTAGCACACAAAGGGCCCATGACCTGCTTTTAGGCTCAGCTCAGGTACTTCCTCTCTCCACATGTACCAGGGACTGTGAGGAGGTAGCGGTGTCTCACGGAAACCCAGAACCAGGAAGAAAAGAAAGGGGGCTTGGGGCTCGCCAATCTGAGCCCCATCTCCTGATTTGCTCTAATCTCTGGTCTTGCGTTTATTTTCACAAGTGGATTAGAAGCAAGAGTTTTCTCCCTGGCCGGTTGTCAACTTGGCAGGCTGTCTGCTTTCCAAGGCCTTGTTACTGCAATGTTGGGCCTCACCTGTTAAGTCTTGTTCTCACTGAATTCTAAGAGCAAAGCAACAGGGCTGGGGTGAAACAATCTCTCCGTGTTCCCTTTGCTTGTTTATGGCAAGTGTGGGATTGGGATCTGGCTCCTTGCTCAGAACACTGTGAATATTGCGAATTCCTCCTGCACCAACTTGGAGCCCTTTGTCCAGGAAGGTGTATGAGCCACAAAGGAAGGGCTCAGCCCTTCCCAGTTATCCAGGCCCTAGCTTCTTTGAACTAGAGAGCCAGACGGTCTGGTATTGCCCTCAGGCTTGAGCACTGGTCCAGGATTTTGAGTCCTGACCCCCCCCCCCAGGTGCCTGCAGACTAGTCTTGTCCTGGTTCCCTGGGTACCTACTCTAGCCTCAAGGGTGGCAGCTTCTAAGGAGAGTTTTTCATAGTCCCAGAAGTGCTCCCGGGCGTCGCTCATGCAGCACAACAGTGACATCCAGGGGAGAGGCTGGGAGATGGCAGGGACTGCAGGTCTAACTTGATAGCCCACAGATCTGGGGGCTGGCTGGTTTATAAGCACATGGACCTTGAATCATTAGGGTGCAAGCATCTGGGGGCCTGTTAGCCAACCCAGTGATTGGCTGAGATCTTTCTACACTGGTCACAATCCTTCAGCGTGCTTAGTTGAAGACTTAGGGGTGAGCATCTCCACACAGTTAGCATCTTCACCCAGACCACACTGAACCCCAGCAGCACCCCTGATCTCCTCATAAAATCTTCGTTCATAGAGCTTTTTTTTTTTTTTTTAATCAGGTGAAGAAAAAAATTTCTGGAACTGAAAAATGAGTGTTATCCTTCCCTTAAAGGAAAAAAAAAAGGTTTTATAAGCAAATGGCTAAAGCTTTCTTCATGTCACTAATAGTTTAAAACTTACACACTCCATGCCATTCCATTGGGTTTGACCTACATTATGAAGAGTAAGGACACAGAACAGAGAAGCAAAGAACAAGGGCAATTATGACCCGGAGCACGCACATGTGAAACATGCAAGTGTTTAAACTTCTAAACAGAAGCCAGGGACAGCATGGATGGAGAGGTTGCAAGGGCGGTGGAACATGACAGGAAACAGATCCTGGCCTCCACTGGTGCCCCTTCTGCATGGGGAGGCTTTGAGCAAATGCTGCCCATTAGAGCCACGCTCTGCGGTGTCCTCTCCGCAGACTCTGGTCCTGGATGCTCCTTGGATCCCTCTGGAGCTGCTGCTGACAGTCTGGGTGGCCGCCTTCCACTCCCACGGGCCCCTGCTCATTCCTCTCTTTGGCCAGCAGGTGGCAGCCTGGAGATGCTGCAGAAGGCTGGCCCAAAGAGGAAGCATGAAAGGAGAATCTGACAGGGAATCTGTTGGCAAGAGTCACCTCTGTCCTGACTGAGATTAGCTCAGGGGTTTAAGAGTTTGAACCAGAACTGGTTTGGGACTGGATGTCAACCAGGAAGGTTGAGCAATGGGAAAGGAAAGAGGCCAGAGGGAAAGTGCCCTGAAAACTGTTGTCCATCGCTTTGGTAAAGGAGGCAAGTGGCCAAGTGATACGCCTCCGCCCCCCCCCCCCCACACAGTCCTCTTCCAGACCAGATTCCTTGTCACCTGCACATCATATTGCTCTGCCCCCCCCCCACACAGTCCTCTTCCAGACCAGATTCCCTTGTCACCTGCACATCATATTGCTCTGCCCAGGTCCCGATGCAGAGTTGGATACACCGCGGATGCCAAGCGCTAGCTGACCTGTAGTTATGATGAAGGGAGGGCACTGGAGCCCTTAAGGTGAGCTATGGGACTCTGGATGTAAAGAAGAGTCAGAAAAGGAAGATGCTCAACTGGGAGCAGGCAGATAGGATCCAGTTGCAGTTGAACGCAGAGCCAGAGCCTGTGGGCGCTACAGTTTGTCCATGCAAAGTGGCGGGAGTGTTGTCCTCAGAACACGTCAGACATCATCTTGGCTCTGGGCACACGTTCTGGGTCTATCTGAAGTACGTTTATGTATGTGTGTGTGTATGGGGGGGGTGTCTTCTCTCTCTGGATATTTTCAAGCAAAAGAAAGTCTGGGGGAAAAAGGTTTGGAGAACTAATTTGTTCTAAGAGCCAGCAAGGCTAAGAATTCACTTTTCCCCCTCTCTCTCTTGGTAGATTTTCTCCTGCTGGCTCTAGGGAAACCACCTAACGTGAACCTAATACGTACAACACACCTTGAAAAGATGCTTTTGTCCAGAATAGAGAAGGCCAGAGCTCTGTTACTTAAGGGAGCTGTGAGTTATTGTTCCTCCTGTGGTGTCTCAAAGGAATCTTCAAATACCACAAGCTCTGCTCAAAAGAGCTCAGGGTCCACTGTAGGAACCGAGGGGGAAGGCCCAGTGCTTGGTTCTGCCTGGACACCTGATGGATCAATTTGGATTTATCTTTCTGGGCCCAGGAGGAAAGAGGCAGGCCATAGAAGTTTCCAGGCCTTGGAGGTTCCTGTGCAGACACCCCTCACTCCAAATTGTCTGGGTCAGAATTCTCTGGGGATAGCACTAGATTCTGTGCTCTGAAGAAGCATTTTGGGAAAAACCTCACGGTCAGAATCAGGAACCCTCGGACAGTTTGAACCATGGGATGGATTCCCTCCATTGAGGATGTTCCCAGGTTCTTCTGCGATCTTGCTTGCAAATCTTCAGCAAACTGCCTGTGTCTGGGTAAGCAAAGGCTTTCTCTTATTTGTCCCCAGGAAGGTCAGGAAGTCATGAGGACCAGAGTACATCATGATAAATAGAAAGGAACAAGGGCTTCAGCAAAGTCTCCATGTTGCCACACTCAGATGGCTCCATGCACCCCAGTCCCAGGAGCAGATCAAAGCGATGACCTGGCCCATTAAAGCTAATCCACCATCCAGAGAAACATTATACTCATATCCCTTCAGAAGCATGAGACACAAAATGGACGGAGACAAGTAACAACACTATCAAATGTGCCGGAGTTGGGGGTGAGCCATCTCTAGGTTAGGTTCAGAGGCTTAGGAATAAGGCAGATTGCCCTCAAATTCCTCACGAGGATAAAGCATTAGATGGTTCTTCCTGTACTGTAGATGTTTGCATCTCCCACCAAATCCGCAGGTTGAAACCTAATCGTCAATGTGACAGGATTTGGGAATGAGACCTTTGTAGGTTGGTAAAGGTGGACTCCTTCTAAATGAGTTGAGTGGCCTTACAGAAAGGACTCTAGAGAGCTTCCCTGTTCCTTATCCTATGTGAGAATACAGCCTGCAAAGTGTCATCCACAAAACAGGATTCAGGCGGGCCCTTGCTACACACAGCATCATCTGGAGGCATGACTGTGAACGTGCCAGATTTCAGAGGTGTGAAAAAGACGTGTCTCTTCTTAGAAGTTACCGACTCTATGTATGGTATTTTGTTATATTATCTCCAGTCCATTAAGCCAAATAGAGGAAGAAAATGTTTGCTTAAAGTTGTTAAGGTTTTAGTTCACGTGCTACACAGCCTCTGTTACCAGGACTCAGTGCTGTGGTACCCTGCTCATGAGGGTGCCTGACTATTCTAATAACACCTGATGTAAGACAACAGGCGATGGGACAGATTTGACCCAGGAGCTTGTTCCTAGGATCATGGTTTGCTGATCTCTGTTACCGAACATAATAATGGAGGACAGTCCCATTTTATAATAACTGTCTGTCTCAGAATGCCCCAGGCGTGGATGGAGCAGGGAGGTGAGGATCAGGTCTGCGTTTTCCATCCCAGGCTCAACTGGGCATTCATTGACAGGATGGCAGGTGGAATCGCCCAATAAATAAATGATTTATCCACCTCTCCCTGTTCAGCACACAGAGTTAGATTCCATAGAAGTTGAACATTACCCTTCCCAATCAAATATATAAATATAAAAACAAGCATCTGACACAGCTGTTTATTTTTTCTAAGTTCAGTGAGTTATTCTACAGTTATCCTGGGGTTTGAGAGCACAACCCATCTAAATCACAGTTGGCAGAAGGGAAAATGTCATAAAAGGCAGATTTGGTCCCTTTCTCTCAGGAGATATAGTCACAAAGAGAAACCTAGGCCCCAGGGTGGAGGATTAAGTGAGGCCATCCAGTGGTGTGGGAAAGGACTCCGGATACTTTCACTGCCAGTCTTCTGCAACAGAATAATACCTGTGTTTTCCGTAGCATGGTCCAAGGCAAGAGTTTTCCTGAAAACCTCACTGATGCCTGGTCTGGGGTTGGAAGTCAGGGTCTTAGACCTTAGCTAAAGGAACAATGGGATTCCTGGCTGCTAACAGCGTTTATTAATAAAGAGAACACGGCTTCAGGCTACAGAAAGGAGGTGTGCCATTCTGAAGGCTAAAAGGAAAGTACCTGGTCTCCTAAGGAAGCCCTCCTTATCAGAGGGGCTTCCTGCTGACCCCCTTGTTCCATCCCAGTTCAGTCCCACCTGTTGCTCTCCTGTCTATGCCTCATGAGGAGAAGTCTCTGAAGAAGGAGACAGACAGATCTTTAGCAGGACACAGTTTGAGGGCTTTGCAGCACAGGACTGGGGAGGGGGAGAATATGCCATGCAGTCACCTACACCAGCAGTGGGAAAGCCACCTAGACCCCTCTCAGCCCAGAACCAGACTCAAAGCCCAGGAGGCCAACCTTGGCCCACTGCTCAAACCGATCTTGAATCTTCTGGCACTTCTTGGGGGCAGGGGTGGTGGTAGTGGTAGAAGGCAGCACAAAAGAGTTGGGAAACAGTTTTAATGAGAAATATTCCCCCAAAGTTCCCAAGTGCTGTGAGTTATAAATGAAGCCATGAATCATGGGGCTGCCTGCAATATTTTATAAGTGGTGTTGGAAAACCGCCTCTAATAAACTTGGGGGAAGATGGATCACCTTTCTGGAAAAGCAGAAAAGGATGTTGGAGGTATAAATACACCCAAGGACCGGACTGTGATCCCTCCAGTGAAGCCATGCAGCCCTGCCCCCACCCTGTGCCCAGTGCTCCAGTACTTTATGACTGGGGGCTCCACGCACTTACATTTCAGACTGACTTTTGGCTCACATCTGTTATTACTTCCCGGAGTTGCAGCATTCCACATCCAGATCCCTTAGCCCCAAGAAATCCCCTCCCCACATCTCCCCACTAGCACAGAGGTCACGTGACCGCAGTGGTGAAGGAGGAAGAGGAAATGCCAAAAGGGCTAGGAGAAAGGATGGAAATAGAATCAGAGGAAGAGGGTAAGGGGAGACTCTGAAGAAGACAGACAGATGGGGCAAGAGTGGGAAGATGAGGGAGGACAACAAGCCTTCCCCCGAGACACAGGTGTTAAGACAAAAATGATTTGTGGTCATTTATGGGGCGGAGCTTTGATTCCATGGAAATACCCCACTGGGGGTGAAAAGGGCCACCCCAAGAGTCTTGTCCCAGCTGGGCGTGGTGGTGCACACCTTTAATCCCAGCACTTGGGAGGCAGAGGCAGGCGAATTTCTGAGTTCGAGGCTAGCCAGGTCTACAAAGTGAGTTCCAGGACAGCCAGGGCTATACAGAGAAACCCTGTCTCGAAAAACCCAAAAAAACAAAACAAAACAAAACAAAACAAAAACAAAAACAAAAGAGTCTTGTCCCATGGCTTGAGATTCATTTCCCAAGTCAGGTAACAGGGGTGGGGTACAAGCCTAAACGCACACATGCACATATGGGCAGGTAGAAACTGGCTTGGGATTTCTTTCTCCCCAAACCCAAGATCATTTTTCTTTTTTCTTTTTTTCATTTCTCTACATATCTTACTGTTTTCTCTGAATGTGAGGGAACGTTTGGACCTAGAGCCAGATTTTTGTGTTCAGGCATGCCAAGCATAGTAGGGCAGAACTTATTTGGGACGATGCAACAGCTGTAGGACAACTGCATGCAGCTTTGCACAGGGGGAAGATAGACTACTTGTGATACAACAGAAACTGGCTACAAACTTACAGCCAAGAGGCGGGTGAACCAAGAATAAATAATTCTTTCATTAACAGGAAAAGAAATGTCAGAGGTAAGGAGAGGGTCTACCTAGACTGACTTGATGGGAATTCCCGCAGAAGGCAGGCCAGAGTGATCAGACACTATCTTCTGTCAGGGTGATGGAGGATAGAGGATATCAAAGATGTTTGGGTAATGAGGGAATCTGGACCAAACCAACTTAGCAGCCTTGCAGAGATGAACTGAAAGTCTGAGAGTCAAGCCCTGTTTGGGAAGAGGATTTAGAGAAGTCTGCCTGAAGTTAAAGAATGGAGTTCTGGGCAGTGGAAGGGGAACGGAGGCTCCTCCTCTCACCACCAGGGCCCTGAGCAGCTTGCTTCAACCGTGTGCACTTTATTCAGCAGTTATATCCGAGTTTATCACTCCCTGGTCACATAGGCAGCAGGCAATAGGCCCTGGGAAGGACTTCATGGCCTCTTAGCCGCTGTAGGAGACTACAGTTTGGTAGGGAAATGGGGTGGCGAGGAGAATCTTTTCTTGCTTGGCCTGTCTCTACACACAGTCAGGGACTCAGCTGGCTCTCATCTTTAAGATGAAGCTAATGACAAACACTTCACGGCACTGTGGCAATTAAAGTAAGATAATTAGTGCAAAGCCCTCTGTGCTCCGGAGGCTCTCAGAAGCGCCTCCTGGCTTCCAAACACTGATCAGATACCAGAGCCTGGCATGTATGTGGTAGATGCACAACACTGCCTTGCTGAATGAATATAGGTGCTGAATGTATTCACGCCCACACTCTCTTTGGGGGGCTCTGTCATTTACTCTCAGCCCAGGGAATTGGGGCAACAGAATCAAACATTTACTGAGACCTCGTGCATAAATATTTATTTGCCCTTCAAAATGTTTTCCTGCTGCCGGCAGCTAAGAAGGGAAGAAACGCTATATTTAAGCACCCGAGTTGACGATTTCTAGAATACAGCCATAATGGGGCCCCAAATAGGTTTTTCCTGTAGTGCTGAGAGCTGAGAAAATTTTGCTTCAAAGGTGTCATTTCTGCCCCGGGGAAACAGGTGTCAGTCCAGAGCCTAACAATTCACTGGAAATTGCCTTAGTCCTGCTGATCAAGCATAGGGAAGGGGGCAGGCGAGGGTGGTAGACTTTACGAGCTGACTTGGTTCTCCAAAGGAGTTAAACTCAGCCAGGTTGGATAAGTTCCTGAGTCCTAACTGCTCACCCACAAACCAGGAGCAGCCCCAACTGTGAGGCTGAGAGGAGAGGAGAGGGACACAGGAGTAGCATAATGAGAAAAGTATCTGGTACTCACAAGATTCTCCAGTGATGTTCCTGATTGCTCACCATCCTTACTCTTATTTTTTTGACTTGTTTTTAATTATTATTATTTTCTTTATTTACATTTCAAATGCTATCCTGAAAGTTCCCTATACCCCACCCTGACCCTGCTCCCCTACCCACCCACTCCCACTACTTGGCCCTGGCCTTCCCCTGTGCTGGGTCATATAAAGTTTACAAGACCAAGGGGCCTCTCTTCC
>NC_034603.1:4220367-4237019 GCF_900095145.1 Mus pahari | reverse complement strand
CATTCCTCCTTAGAATAAGGAACAAAATACCCATGAAAGGATATAGGTACAGAGACAAAATTTAGAGCTAAGATGAAAGGATGGACTATCCAGAGACTGCCTCATTCACTTACTAAAAAGACTAGCAAAAGCTTGGAGGGGAAACCACTAGGAATCTTTGCGCATAAAGGAAAAGGGGTTCATTTCTAGTACCTGCTAGGCTCCAGCCTCTGAGCTGGTTTGCTTCTTACAGAGTGGATCTGGGTATAATTGTATTCACCAACAGAGCTCTTCAGAGGCCGCCATGGCCACCATGTGACAGATGAGAAAGCCGGTCCTTTCAGGCAAGGATGTTACCTGTTCAAGGTCACCCAAGATCCAGGTCCCAGGTTTTCTGTCTCCTCAGCTAAGATCTTAGCCCTCCCAGGAGAGAATATACACTCATATAGTAATCACAGGCAGGCAGGTGAGAGAGTTGGGGCAGTAATGATTGTGAACTGGGGGAAGATGAGTGGGTGTGAGTAGCTGTTGGTTGCCATGAGACCGGCCATGATCTTCTGACTTTCCAAGGATTACAAAATTTGGATCTTTAGCAGTGACAACTCATTAAAAAAGTCCCCGTGTGTCATACTTAACCTGAAGTTCAAAACTAAGAACTATGACCCTGACTCATCGCGTGACCCTTTCTGTTGGAAAACTCTTAAGTGTCTTTTGGGTACTGCAAACACCTATTCCCCCACCCGCCAGGTTCAGACCACCTAGTGGCGCAGCGAGGCCAGGCGGTGCAGCACAGTGCAGCGGGCTTTCTCCACAGCAAGACCTAGCTCACCAGGTGTTTCCTATTTAACGTGAATGTACAGATCCTAACAGGAGCAATTTATAAGTTTGACATTGTCAATGGTGGCCTGGATGGCTTCTCGTGCTAATACAAAGGCTGCCAGAACCCATTAGCAAATCAATTGGGTAGCTTGATGTTTTTGAAAAGAAAATTATTTTTCTATTTTCCCAGGTTAGACAGTAACGCTCCCTGGAGAGTTAGACAGTAATGTCCCCTGGTGGGGGTTCTGTGTGGCTGATTTGTGTAAGTGGCAACACCTAACATTTGAGACTAAGCTTTGAGGCTAAACTGTTTCTCACTTTCCTTGCTTAAACCCTTCCCACTCATCAAGAACAGGCTCAGGCCTGCCTAGTAGTTCAAGTTATATTCTGCCCTCCTCACCCCTACCTCAGCCCTGTCCTGTGGTGCGTGCGCACCACTGCACTTACGTAGAGGTCAGAAGACAGCAATGGAAGTCTTTCCATCGCATGGGTTCTGGTTCTGGTGATGAGTTTCTGGTTGTCACTTTAACAGCCATGCCTTCACCTGCTAAGCTGTTCTGCCAGCTCCCCTAGGCCTTTTATTGGGCAGGCCCAGAGATGACAACGGGCTTAGGGTGACTGCCATGAGGGTTTATCAAGAGCAGGAATGTGAAAGTCTCTATAGAAAGGTGGTAATGGGTCTGGAGAGATGGCTCAGTGGTTAAGAGCACCGACTGCTCTTCCGAAGGTCCTGAGTTCAAATCTCACCAACCACGTGGTGGCTCACAACCACCCGTAAATGAGATCTGACGCCCTCTTCTGGTGCGTCTGAAGACAGCTATAGTGTACTTAGATATGATAATAAATAAATCTTTAAAAAGTGGAAGTGGGGGAGGGTAAGAGAAGCAGCTTGGTGCCCACAGGGAAGAAAGAGCTCTCTGAAGGTGAGTCTGTTTCTGCCTTGCTTTATGACAACCAAGGGAGTCTCCCTCCTGACTGGCTCTACCCCTCCCTATAGCATCTCCATCAGCAGCTCCAACCTCAGGGTTTCGGGTGCTGAAACCACCGATTCTGTTGTGACAGTGGATCAGAGCCAAGAGGGGAGGCTAGCCAGGCCAACCTCTGAGTGCCACCATACTAACACCTATAACCGCAGCCACACCAGGTGCTGGCAAGTGCATTGTGGGTTGCCAAAGGGGAGAGGGACTTAGACAGTGGCACCCCTGGAATTAGAAATGAGACACTAAACTTTACTAGAGAGAAGCCAAATTCCTCCATACCCTATCTCAAGTGTAAGGCTATTTATCACACACTTGCACTCTCTGTTAGAAGGGATATTTCTTCCAAACGAAACCATTATTCTAAAGCAGCGCTTCTCAGTGTTCCTAACGCTGTGCCCCTTTAATATAGTTCCCCATGTTGTGGGCAACGCCCCCCCAGCATAAAAATTTTTTGTTGCTATTTCCTAACTGTAATTTTGCTACTGTTATGAATCATAATGTAAATATCAGAAATGCAGGAGAGCTGATATTCACCCCCGAAAGGGTCTCTGCCAACGGGGTGAGAACTGCTATTCTAAAGGAAAGAAAAAAAGAACCCACACCAACCAAACAAAACCCAGGAAAACAAAAGCTATGATAGTTTTTATTAAATCAGAGACAAAGATAGCCATGGTAAATGTTCTCTGTGCGGGACAAATGGCTTGGGAACACCTGTCTGATAGGCTAGAGCCAAAGTGTACCTGAAGGAATAATAAAATCTATTAAAAACCATATCCATTTTATCTGGGATCTCCAGTGACGAGTCTCAACCAGCTGATCCACAAACTATCAAACGGAAGAAGACCTGTCTTTTAAAAACATTTTCTTCAAAAATGCTGGTGAGATGGCCACAAGGCCAAAGCCATCACTTAATCACAGAGCGGCCCGGTTGTCAGTGCAGTGAGTCTTCTGTTTGTTTGTTTGTTAGCCCCAAACCCTTGAAAAGCGTCTTGACCTTGGAACTTTCTGGGAAAGATTCTGTATTTCACTTCTTGCAGCTTGGGCCATCTTAGGCTTTAGTTATCACCCATCACAGGGCCTGGTATCTATGTGCTATGAACATGTGGGTTCTGACTCGGAGGGTCTAGGGGTGGGATCAAGAGTAACACACTTCTAACAAGCGCCCAGAGGAAGCCAAACTGCTCTCCCAGGTCTCAGGCCAGCCAGGGCTGACATGGCTGTTTGTCGATCATGGCTGTTATCAGTCCTGCTACTTCTGGCACAACTGTTACTGGGCTTGTTGGGGTCCTGCTGACAAGAAGTGAGGCGTGTCGTTTCAACTAGCAACTCCAGAGACTCTGCCACACCTACAGGTGTGTATGTGTGGATTGGGTTGGGGAGGGGAAGGGACCAGGGAAGGGGAAGGTAGGCAGTGGGATAGAGAGGGGAAGGGGAGTGGGGATGGGTAGGCAGTAGGGAAGGGGAGGGTTGAGGAGGGGAAGGGAGTGGGAATAGGGAGGAAAGGGGGGACACAGAGGGCCAAAGAGGCAGTGGCTCCCATTCCTGGTGCTATACCTTGTCACTGTGTGACCTTATACAGGTAACTTGGCTGTTCTGAGTCTCATCATTCAGCTCACTCATAGGAGCTAAACATCACTGGAGTCCTTTCTGCCTCAGAAATCAAGAATTGTCACCAAACCATTTCATTTTGGCTTCCTCCCCTGCCCACAAGTGCCTTTCTCAAACCTTTTTGAGGGGCTGTCATGAAGTACTGCCTTTTTACCTGTATGTACACACACACACACACACACACACACACACACACACACACACACACACACGGTAAGAGGGAAAGACACATTCACATTTGGGCTATGTATAATGGTGTGCATGTGCGTGGGTATGCATGCATGTGTGTGTTGTATGTGAAAGGCTGAAGACGACCTCCAGTATGTTCTTCCTGTTTTGAGTCAGGGTCTCTCTTTGGCTTGGAGTTCTCTGAGGAGCTAGGGTGGATGGCGAGTGAGCCCTAGGGATTTGCTTGTCTGTACTTCGTCAGCCTCGGGATTACTCATGGATGCCACCATGCCCAGTTAGCCACGGCATACTGAGAGAATAGAATATTCTGACACATATAACCTTCTGATAATGAACACACAATTATTCTGTAAGCCATTTAGTCACCAGATAGTTTAAGAAATTAGAATATAATAAAATTCACTCAGAAAAAAAAAGAATTGTTTTTCTTAATTTTTCTCTGTTGGTTCAGAAAACCTTCTGGCAGGGGGGCTCCAGGGACTTCATTATGCATGAACATCAGTTCTCCAACCGGCAGGACAGTGAATTAGGAGTTCACAGCTCCAGGGAACTCTACATGGAGTTCTGTATTCCTGTCTAGCTGCCATTTTTTTTTTTTTTTTGGAGAGTTTATTATCTGTCCTTTGGGTTTTACATGAATTATCTTTTTTTAATCCCTATAAAATCCTGGCAAGACAGGTATTATCATCTCTACAATACAGAAGAGGAAACTGAGGCCCAAATAAACAAACAACTTAGGAAACTATTTATCAAACAGGATCACCACGGAAACTCACAGCTTTCCGAGAGAGTCCAAGCTCACTATGGCTACCGTTCTAGCTTGCTTCTCAGTTGCTGCCATAAAACCTTCTGACCAAAACAACTTGGGGAGGAAGGGATTTGGTTGGCTTACGCATCCCAAACACAGCCCATCATTGAGGGAGATCAGGGCGAGAAACCGGAGACAGGAACAAGTGAAGGCCGCAGAGGAATTATGCTCACTGGCAGCTCGCTCATCAGACTCTCTTACGTTCCCAGGAGCCCTGGGCAAGGATGGCGCTGCCTCCAGTAGGCTGAGCCCTCCAACATCAGTCATCAAGAGAGTGCCCCAGAGACTCATGTGCAGGCCAATCTGATGGAGTCAGTGGCTCAGTGGAGTTTTCCTTGTCCTAGATGATCCTTATTTCTGTCATGTTGATAAAACAAACCCCTAAACTAACCAGCGTAGCTACAGCTCCACCTTTCTCATCTATAACCCACGGCAACTCTTTGACAGAGAATTTAGGAAGAGAGGAAGGAGGAAGGAGAGGGGGAGGAGACAGATGGTTGCCTGCAAGGAGCAATATGATGTGAGAGTCAGGGTGGGAGAGGTAGATGTTCTCTCTCCCACACTCTAAAAAACGTACCTTCTTCCAAATCCTATCACCCAACACCTTCGATTTCCTTCTCACCCAAGGTTTATAATGAAATTGTATGGCGAGTTGTGTCTCTTTGGACTAACATTAAGCCAAACATAACAAATGCGTACAATGCATGGCCCCACTAGCTGAGACCTGGCAGACATCACTAATCAATGACAGCTCCTTCCTCTAAGAGGCTGAATGTAGCCTTGCACCCTTGCTGGCAGAGGGCTCCAGGCAGGTACAGTCTGTTCTTTCAGGTTGGGATGTAAAAAGAAAGCAGTAGTTCTTCACCAGTAAGTCTCATGGGTACTGTGGCAAAGTAGAAATAGCAGGTGTCCAGGGATGGGGAAATGTGAGTTTTTACCTTGGCTTAGTCAGGAACTTGTTTGTGACCTTGTGTAAGTTATGTCTCATCCAGGGGCCAGGTTTACTTCTCTGTAAGTGAAGGAGTGGTTTCTGTGCCTTGGGGAACTTAGTGCTTCTCCCAATAATAACATCCTAGGCTCTGACAGGCGCTCAAAGCCAAGTGGGGTTTCTGAAGCCAGAAAAAGGCCCTGTCTGTGTTAATAGGACTACATAGCAAACTCGTGTAAGAAAATATACCCACAGATGTAAAAACCACCCCGGAGAGCCCACTCTTCACCTCGTCGGTACCTTTGCTGGATAAAGCTGTAAGTGGAAGAAAAAGCAAAGCAAACACAGAATCATTTGTTCAAATTAAGAGAGAGAAGCTGGCACAGGACCCACCTCCTGACGGCCTGCAGCAGGTGGTCTCTTTGGACTGGAACCTCAAGTGCAGGGGCCAAAAATCTCTCCTAACTGCTGTGGGAAGTGGGATTTGCTGCCTTTCAGACACGGCTGGTTAGTTCCCAGCCTTTGTCCTCTCTGTGCCCAGGAGAGAGCTTGCAGCTGTGTGTTGAGCGGACACAGGCACGGCTTCGGCTCTCTGCACGGCCCCTGTCACAGTGGCTGATATTCAGGGGGTGCTCTGTGTGGAGGCACTGCCAGCTGCTCGCACCCTCCCAACAATCCCACAAAGTAGTGAGCGCTGTCAGCCTTTCTTGAGAGTGAATTTAATAAAGGCCGTGAGGTTGAGTAGTGACTGACCGGAGGTAACACATTAACGAGGATTCAGTCCTAGACACTGGGACTCCAGAGCCCTTGACTTTAGCCGGACACTCTGGTTCGCTTAACATACTTGTTACTCCCAGATTATTTTAGAGACCTTATTATCTTCCCTGGTGGGTTACAAACTGGAGAAGGGCAGAGGTCGGGCATGAATTGTATGATACCTGGCAAGAGTGACAGCATCACAACAGCAGGTGTCAGTGAGACTTGATGAGTGTGTGCACAACTTGATATTCCGATAGATCAGTGGTTCTCAATCTTCCTAGCCCCGTGACCCTTTAATACACGTTATGGTGACTCCCAACCATAAAATTATTTTCATTGCTACCTCATAACTGCAATGTTGCTACTGTTATGAATCGTAATATAGATATCTGTTTTCCGATGGTTTCAGGTGACACCTGTGAGTCATTCAACTCCTAAAGGGGTCACGACCCAGATGTTGAGAACCACTGCAGTAGAACCTAACAGATAAGCATTCAAGGGCCAATATGTCTTCCTTAGAAATGCAAACTTCCTGAAAAGAAGTGTGTTAAATTTATACTCTGAGACAGTAACGGAGCTCACCTAACGATGCTGCAGAGGTATGTTCTGATGGTTATGCAATGGCCAAAACAGCTAACAGCACGTTTCCTAACCCACCTCTCTATCCTTAAGTGACTGTATTTACTAAATGCCTGCTCCAAGTCAAGCGCTGTGCTAAGAATTTGATAGGATTGGCTTCTTTTGTTGTCATAACAACCAAACCCAGCTACAATTCTATAGCTCCTTTACATATGGAGGAAACTGAAGGACGGAGATCACATTGTTCAAGATCACAAGTTGAAGAATTAAGTGGTGGAGTTATATCTCACGCTTGAGCCCTAGTTCCAGGCACCACCATCATATCCCACATCAGGAGGTTACCTCCTGTGCAAAACTGCTGGAAATTCAGATGTACCTTAGGCCTGGTCCCCTGGCACTAGAAGAGACTACAACTGTGTCGTTGCCATTCTGCTCCCATGAAGGAAGTCAGCCTAAGGAAAAATCAGTTTCTTGGTACAGAGAATGAAGATGCAAAAAGAAACGGGGTCCCTGAGGACCTAATGGCACCTAGTTGGGGTGGTTTTATGGCAGTTAGAGAAGATTATGGCTTACCTTGCCTGGGCTTAGATGGCCTGGTTTGTGAGACAAGAGAGAGGCCCAGAGTAGCCAATGAAGACACTGGAAGGTTGGAGGCATATCAAAGGATGTGGGCTTTATATGTTTTTGTGCCTTTACTAAGTCAGGTATGTAGCTGCGGGCAAGCTTCTTCTCATCTATAACCTGTTTTCAACTCTGTCAGATGGGAAGCTCCAAGCAAAGGGAAGCTAAGATCTTCCCAGTTCAAATGGTGTGTGACTCTGTAGGGGAAACCAAGGGTCAAGAAATGCACGAGTGGCCTCCTAGGGCTGGAGAAGTGGATCCCTTCTCCACCCCACCCCACCCCGCCTTACCCTCAGTCAGCTAGAAACGGTGGTAACTAGGAACATTCGCCTTAGATTTTCTTACCTTAATTTCCCTCTTTCTGCCCTAATCCTGGGGCCTTTCAAAACCCACTGCCACTCCGATAGTCACGGCTCAATGATAGGAGCTGGTGTTCCTTCTGCATCCTGGGTTATGCCAAGATTCCAAGAGAGAATTACTCACGATCACATCGGATTATATAGCAGAGCTAGTTCACACTCAGGTCCCTCTGAGTTCAAAGCAGTACAGAGTAAGCCAAGGCTGTGACTATTGGAAGGGAACTACCTGGGGTCTAATAAACATTTGCAGTCACAGAGTTAGAGAACATTATAACCAGACCCCGGAGCACAGAGAAGATGAGGCTAGGAACATACAAGGCTGTTGGGTTTGGCTTGCACGCTACTTTAATAATGAACTGTAAGCTAGAAATCCGAATTTCCACCTTTTCTTGGGGTAAAAAGATCTGAAAACAATAAGCTTTGCAATTCTATATGGTATATGCTGAACAAAGCTGCCTCTGGGAAGAACACTGTTACAAGTTAATGAAAGCTCAAGCCAGCGAGTTTCAAAGGCTCAGAGGTAGATTCGAAGGCAAGGCTGGTTCAGTTAAGGGCCCGGTTTCTTTTGCATCTCCACTCTTTGTGCTAAGAAATTGATTTTGCTATAAGCTGACTTCCATTGTGGGAACAAACGGCAGGTACAGGGTTCTGAGCTCTACAACGATGTTCTGATCTAGTGGTTTACGGGAGGCTGCTCAGTTTCTGCCTTTTCCTTGTTCTGTTTTAGGAACACGCATGCACACCATGTGTTTTTGTTTAGCCTGACACATGCCAAGCACAATTTTCATAGCCCATGAGCTGGTGAAAGGCCTCCTTAGGAAGTAGAATAAGATCCTGGCCCTCACTGCTCTGTCCCCGAGGGTCCTCAGGGCAGCAGGCTCTCACAATTTAAAGAAACAACTCACCTCATGTACAAAAACCCGGGGATGGGCACACAGGGGCCCAATGCCATCTTTTGGTGCCTCACACTCGGCACCAAATCACCCTGTCCTTCCCTTTACACTGCTACCCCTGACCGAATACCTCTGTCGGGATTCAGGGAAGTCTCCACAGCAGGCAGGCTCCGCAGACTTGCCTCTGCACTCTGTGTGTTCCTTTCATGGTAGGGGCATACGTGGTATTTGCCATGTTTATTTTTGATGTTTTATTTGTCCAGGGCTCAGCAAACTGTGGCCAGTGAGCTGAGGTCAAGTTCACTCATGACTTGCTTTTGAGTTTTCAGCATGTGTGCGCAGACATACTCATGGGTGTGAAAGTGTGTGCACCTGCGTGTATGCATTCCTGTGGAGGTCAGAGGTCAATACCAGGTGACTTACACAACTACTTTCTACAGAGTTCTCAGAGTCTCCCACTGAACCTGGAGCTTGCCTATTTAGCCAGACCAGATGGTCTTCAAGTCACAGGGATCCCCCCTGTCTCTGCCCCCCAAGTGCTGCTATTGCAGAAACAGATCCTGCTGTAGCTCCTGCTTGCATGGGAAGTACTTTATCCACTGAGCCATCATCCCCACCCTCACACACACCGTATTTCAGGGAGAGGGTCTTAGCTATGTATCCCAGGCTGCCATGAAATACACAGTATAGTTCAAGGCCTTGAACTGATAATCTTGCTTCAACCTCCCAGTACACAGGTGTAGGTCACCAAGCTCAACTCAACTCATTGCCATTTCTTGGTTGTTGTTGTCTTGTTTGGTTTGGTTTGGTTTTTGTTTTTTATTTTTTTGTACGTGAAGCTTTCTTGGACTACAACCTCATTCCTTTTTCAGCCGTCTGATAATCTGTTGATATCTTGCCGCAGAGGGCAGAGATAAGCAGCCATGAAAGATACTTTGGAGCTGTCAGGCAAGCAGAAAATCTTTGCTACCTGGCCTGTAACAGCAAGAGTTCAGTGAGGGCTGCATTCAGTGAGGGCTGCATTCAGCTGTCAGCTCCATGAAGCAGAGGCTGGGGGCATCCTGTTCCCTAATGTGTTTTCAGCCCAGAGTCTGCATGCTAAGAGGTGGGGATGGGCATCTATGGAAATACAAGCCCTTGCAAATGCCCAGTGAGATCATGAAGTCAGTGACCCAGAGAGAGACCTGAACCCTGACCCTCCAGACTCCACCCCCACTTTTTGGCATCTCTCCCTTCAGTTTTCCCTCTTCTTGGTATGGAGTTGAAAGCCAGGGAAAGATATTTTGCTTTCATAACGGTGTCTTTTATATATATATATATATATAAAACATTGACAAGAGACGACGTTCTGAGCAGAAGAACGTCAGACTGCATTTTTAAAAAGAGCAACAAAGCAATAAATATCAGCAGGCCTGAGTTATGAGGCCACAGGGAGCAGTCTGCAGTTACAATAGCCAGCTCAAAGCAGGTATCCTCAAATAGAGAGAAAACCGCACTTCAGAAAAGCAATAAACAAACAAACAAACAAACAAATAAACAAATAAATTTCATTAGTTGATTTTCTTCCAAATGGGCAACTTGGAAGTGTTTGTAATGCAATCTAGATTTTTTAAAACCACCCTGTCATAGGAAAACGTTAGAAACAATTTAACTGGACACAGTGGTAGAATACTTAGAAAATTATAATTTGATCAGAGGTACCCAGTATCTCTGTGAGGAGAGTTTAATACCTAACCCGTCGGAAATACATTCCCTGGATAAATCACTCCCTGGAGATGAGAGAGGAAGAGAGAAAGGCAGATACTCACACACTCTAGAATGCCCCGGGCTTGGCTTTACGTGTTATTGGGCAGCAAGATGTATGGGTGCGATTAGTTCAGGAGCCCAAAACAAATTCATTTCATTTTTCAAGCTGGACAAAGGTAAGCAACTGGGTGGACTGAGTGACTTTTACTCCTTATAAATAAAACACAAATGGAGAACTATAAAATAATCCAGTTAAACACAGTCAACCTTTGAGCTTTTTGGTCACCTAGAGATATTTGTTTCAAATCTTTTGGCCCAAATGTAATGGAGGTAAAGATGCGACATAAGCTGAGGGGGGAATTAAAGGCCCAGACGTCCATCTGTGCTGTTACTCACCGAGGCACCTGGGGATCAGCAGCCGCTTACCATAAGGCATGTCTGCTCTGCATCACCTGCACCCACTGAAAGTGCAGTTCCTGACATCCAGGAGGCCCTTAATAAGTGTCCAGAGGACGGGGCTGGAAAGGCCAGCTACCAGTGTTATATCCCAAACAGTCTGGAGATGCTAACCAGGACCAGGGCTGGGCTGAGGGGTGTGGTGGGGGCAGTGGACCTGGGCACACCACTTAAAGAGATACAAATCACAGATGCTGGCTACACACGTCTGTATCCTTAGGATCCAGAGCCCCTTTAAACAGTAGGTCCTGGACACGTGGCTTAGCTCATCCTTGGCTAGGGTCTATCCTAGGCTTTTTGTTTTTCTTGGAATTGAACCTAGTGTTCCATGCTCAGAAGGGAGAAATGATGCCCTTAAATTCTTAAGGTTCCAACTACCTTTTACAAGATAAGCTATTTAGAGTAAAATTGAGATGTAAACCTATTCTCATCACATTTAGGAGATGAATAAATATGCAGGTTAATTGGCTGTTAGAATCTGCACATGCCAACAAGGAAGGTTACCAAACCACTCCAGGGAAAGCTAAAAGAGCCAGATGAAGTTTGAACCATGATGACTAAGAAGCAAAATGGCAGGCAACAATGAAACTCTCTCTTGCTTATTACACTCTAACAGGGACTTGAGAAAGCTATGAAAGACAAAATCACCTAACCCCGAGAGTTCCCACATACATAATTGTGACTTTTACCGCATTTTGACCGATATTAAGTTAGATCAGGAAAATATGATGAGTTCGGCCTGCTCAAGCATGGGTCCCGTACGGCAGGTCTTGGGGGCCATTCAAAATGGACTTCACACCAAAATCACTTTTGCCAGCACTGCAAATGGATATTTCGAGGATGCTCCAGGCACAGACTGAATTCTTCTCCGATGCTTGTCATCACTAACCGACTGACGGGCACCCTCTCTGAGGGCAAACCTTCCACTAGAGTCTGAGTTGACACCTCTGGCTTTGATGGAAACAGCTCAATATTGTAGCTAAGATGCTCTAGGACGATTCTTCCTCCCTCCATGTCGACCCTCCCCTCTCTAGCTCACCCTACTCAGTGGCTCTGGAAACAGAGCTGCCTTCCATGTCACACAGTGACAAGACTGAGCAGTCAAGTCTCTCAAGAAGAGACAGCAAAGGTACCTGGGTTTCTTATCTGAGGCAGGCGAGGCTCAGGTGCTCAGTGTGTGCGTCCACGGGAGCGCCTGAAAAGATGCTATCTATATCTGTTACGAGATACAATTGTGCATTTTATTACCTTCGGGGAAGAAAATAAGAACCACAAAAGCAGTTTTGTGCCAGATATAAGAACTAAATGCTCTGCTTATCTGATTAGCGTCAATGACAAGTGCTTTGAATGCGAAACGCTTGTCAGTCCCCCAGCTGAGCTCTGGGTCCTAGCTCTGGGTCCCACGTTCACAAGCTTCCTCTCCTCGGGTGGTACCCACATGAAGTTCAGTCTTGCTTAGAAGAGTTTTCAGAGTCTGGGGAATTTCTTTATTTAAAAGCTAGGGTGATTTTTTTTTTTTTCTAAGAGGAAGACAAAACTCTTGTTTGGAACCTGAGGGTATAGCTCAGGCTAGAGTATCAAGTGTGAGGTGACCTCAAGAGGACCAAAGGAAGAGGTCACAGGCACCTCCTTAGCCATCCTACCAGGGACTGCTCTCCTGTCTTCCCCACTGTCGGAGTGGATTCTTTTTTCAGATGCCATCTTGATGGTAGCAGCTTTCTCTTGATTCTATATTCTGAACTCAACACAGAGCTTCCCACCCCATCACTGCTGTGTGGATTAAATGCAACCCTTCCCCCCCATGTGGCTGGACTCCGTAGCAGCCTCCGTCTACAGGGGCTCCAGCAGCCCAGTACCTAAGCCTCTGCCGCTTAAAGGGTACCTACCACGGCAGGGGTGAAGCAGCGTGAAGGCACTGTGTTCCTTCCTACTAAGGAAACACTTATTCACATCAATTTTAGGAGAAATCTAAGCTGGTACCATTTTCTTGTTGGGCATTTTGGCAATATGAGTAGAAATCAACCAACCAACCAACCAACCAACCAAACAAACAAATGCCTCTTCCTATGCCCATAACCTTTGATTTAGCACCTACACACAGAGATTTCTGAAACTGGCACCATAGGGCACAAACATGGCACCAAAGTTCCATGTACAAGGTCGTCCCCCAGAGCCCCTGGAAAGTGCCCCGACTTTCTGGCTGGAGGAGTTGGCTCACATGGCCCACTCTGAGGCAGGGAGACCAGCAGCCACTTCTAGGAGGAGGCACTAATAATTGTAGAGCTGTCCTAAGTATAATTTCAAAATGAAAAAAGTAGGTTCCCACAAAGTGCCCATAGCATAAACCATGCGGATAAAGCAAGGTCGGGAAAAATTTCTGTCTTACACATACATGCACCCATGCACTCGCACACACAGGCATGCACACACACACACACACTTGACTGGTACCTCTACTCGATCTTTATGTTTTTGTTTTCTGTTTGTTTTGTTTTCTGTTTGTTTGGGAGACAGTGCTTCTCCATGTGGCTCTGGCTTTTCTGAAACTTGCTATGTAGACCAAGCTGGCCTCAAACTCACAGCGATCTTGCCTCTGCCTCCAGGGTGCTGATAGCAAACAGTGCATCACTGTGCCCAGCTTCCGTCTCAGTCTCTGTTGGGTTCCCTTTACTATCTGTCTGTCTTCACACCTCTCCCCTCCATCTCTGCAAGGATGTGATTTGGTGTGGGCAGCCTTCATCCACAGGACGAGGCGCTATGGCAAGCTGGCAGGGAAGATGAGGTCTGCTGGGACCTGGAGGGATCAGACCCACCTCGCCAGTTTCTCTTCCCAGGCTTCCTTAACCAGTTCTGGGATTTTCACCTTTCTCTATATACATAAAGATAAGGGAATTATTTATCCCTCCCTCCTGTCAAATGTATGATCCCTTCCCTCAAAGCTTGTCTCAGTTTTCCCGGGTCTTCAGGGCCGAGGCATCTCAGAGGCATGGCTATCAACACTCCCCCAGCTCCTCTTCCGTCTACCCCATGCCCCATGAACCCATTACCCTCCACATGATGTTAAAATCTCACTGGCCTCTCCCTGTTAATCTTCAAGCTCTTTTCCTTCCCAAATATGGCAGGGGAGGGAGCGCCAGAGAGAGGACCTCTGATCCTGTCACCACCTTGGCAAGTATCACTCCTTCACAGCTGACTCAAGTCATCTTTGTGGTCAGCCCCCTGCGATGCATCACCGTGGGAACCCTTTACAGACCCAACTGTGCTCTTCCAGGGGAGACATGATACAAACCTTAGCTTTTCACTCAGCAGCAAATGCTTCTGCCTCATCCCCCAACTGTCACTGTCCTGCGGCACTGAGCTTGTCCTCTGCATCAGGGTCTTGGGCATGGAACTCTGTATGTCTTTGTCCTGACCACTGTCTCCTAAGGGAAAGTCAAGAGTTCTGATTCTGAGAGAGTCAGATCTGCCCGAGCTCCTGTCTTTCCCCCTTAGCTGAGTGATGCTGGGTAAGACATTGTCCCTCCTTGATCTTCACCTAGAAAATGATGATGAGATCTGTCTCCAATGCTCTTAGAAGCAGGAGAAATCTCAGGTAGAGCCTGTGGTCTGGACTTATTTTCATACTCTAGAGCTTTTCTTTAGCAATCTAGAGCACTGCATGTACCCCCAACCAAGAGTGGCCAACCTTGAAATGATACTATGAATTAATCACTCAGTTGCAGAATAGCTCCCTGCTTGTCTTGCCCAGTGGAGAGGAACAAGGTGATGGGACTCGGGAGTTGTCTGTGGGTAAGGGTTTACCTTACCCCTCCCCCCAAGCATGCCCACACCTCTCCCTTTAAATAGACACACTGGAAGCTGTTCAATGAGCCATAGCTGGAATGCAGACAGGTAGACCAACCATTTTGGGTTGTGATGAATATATTGGGTAGAGGGTTTCCGAAATTTTTGTCCTCAGTTGATGCACTGTGCCTCCAGCTTCTTTCCAGCAAAGAGGCTGGGAGGGGAACTAGCAAGTTCCTGTGACACCTGCCCATGGCTATTAGAACTGACTTCTCCACAGCCCCAGATGGAAGGGATGGGTGGGGTTTATTTTACCTTATTCAAGGTAAGCTCACCCCCTTGCACGTCACAGTAAAGGTCATAGAACGATCAGCAAAAGGACAGAGCCCTGACACACACAGGCTCCTAGGTTGGGTTCTTTGGTGCCAATAGCTAAAGAAGAGGAAGGAGACACTGCAACCTGCTAGTGACAGATGCAGTATCCCCCAAACCTGTTCTTCGTTCATGTTGCAGCCTGGGCTCCTGATGAGGGGACAAAATGCTTTTCTCAGGGTTCCTTTAAGGCTCTAGAAACAGCTAAGTCGGAGGCAGGATGAAGGTAGCAGCCAGTACGTCCTTAACATCTTTCCCTCTAAGAACAGCCACCAGTAAACAAAGGTAGTCTTCATGGGAGAACTTGATGTAGATCTTTCCAGAAGTCCAGCCCCAGGATGCTTTCTGTCCCTACTTAAATCACACCACTTAAAATTGCTTTAGATGAGCAAACTGACCTGCGAACCCCCACTTACAGTCCGCCTTTAGATGGTTTTCTACTCTCATTATCAAAGGCCTGGGTTGTCACTGGCTATACAGTCTTGAACAGTTTCTGGAGCTCAGCCTTCCCGCTATGTAGAAACGAGACATTGTCTACTCAGAAAACAGCACTGAGGGTTTGTTTCTAGCATGGCATAACCTAGACAGTGGATCAGTAGGGGTGACCCAGACAAACCTGCCCCACATCTAAAACCTAGGTGACTAGGGGTTGACTGTAGCATCGCTTGCTCACTGCCTACTCAGGTCACACAGATCCTCCTTCTGAGGTTAATTAAGCATTGCTTTGAATGTTGGTTTTTCAATACTAAAGGCTGTTTCTCATCTGTACAGAAATCATACAGATGGAACTAAAAAATTAGGTGCTGGCTGCCTTGCTGTAAGTGTGAACCAGAGTGAACTCTCAGGGTCTTCTTCCTATTTCTATGTATATAGCACCTGGGGTCTCCGTTCTCCTCCCTCTGTCCCAACCACGGACCGTACGCATGGGGTTTGCCTGCTCTGTGCCTACCTACATGTGGGAGGCTGATGAAGCCTGTCTGATGAGGTCAACCTCGGTAGGTGGCTGTCACTGTGTAGAAACCAGAAAGCCATTCCTTCGATGTCCCTGCATGACTGCGGTGGCTGAAAGCTAAAGGCCTGTGACAGCTGTACCTAGTGAAAGCAAGACTTGCCTCTTTTCTACCCAGTCAGCCCCTTTCTGCTCCCTATTCAACAACACTGTCTTTATGACCACAGCCCACAGATGTGAACTTTAGTACTCATTATTCCTGTGTCCCAAGATAGTCTATTTTCAATCACTGAGAAATTGATTTCATTTTAATAAAAAGTGTCCAATAAATACTGGTAGAAGTAAACACATGGGGTGGCCTTTGGATGCTCACAGCAAGTAGACGGGAAAGCAGGTGTCCCTGCACTCTGCTGTATGGAAACGTGCGTAGAAAGATGTCTTAGCGGATGCCTGCTGCCCTGCACTCAATCCCCAGAACTAACATAAAGGTGGAAGGAGAGGACCAACTCCACAGAGCTCTTCTTCGGTCTGCACAGGGTGCTTCGGCACATGCACACGCACCCATGCACGCATGCATGCACGCACCAGCAATGATAATGATAGTGATAATTTAGATATGCCATCTACACAGCTCTCTACCTCTCTAAAGGCAAAATTCTTCTGCTGTTTCTTCCATGTTGTTTCTTCCAGCATCTTTTGTGAGCTGGGCACTATCCCAGGTTCCAGGGCTAAATGAGAGTTCAATTCCTGCTCTCCTACAGGTTTATAGCTATCAAAATAAGAAAGAAGACTCTCTCTCTCTCTCTCTCTCTCTCTCTCTCTCT
>NC_034603.1:4219332-4220252 GCF_900095145.1 Mus pahari | reverse complement strand
ACACACACACACACACACACACACACACACATTTGGCCCAAAAGAGAAGAATTAAACAGAAAATAATCATTACAGTGGCTGGTGGTAAGCAGTTGGGGGAGGCCATGTTACATGAGTGGCTAGGATGGTTTCTCTGAGGAGGGCCGAGCCCTGAGCTGAGATGTGGGGAGAGCAACATCTGGCAGTGAGATGGGCTGGATGACATTCCACTGGGAGGTATGGTACCCACAGCCGGGCTTCTGTGGATCTGGAGAGGAGGAAGCTCATATCTGAGCACATACAGGACAGCTGGACAGAACAGGAAGAGCCAGACATGCGTGGCAGCAAGGGCCCAGGTGAGGAACCTGACCCAGTCCGAAGACTCGGCAGGGAACACAGTATGTATGTCCTGGTAAAAGAGGAAGAAATCGGGGAACAAAACTTCTGGCATTCTGGCTGGATCTACTGGCGAGATGACAGTGTCCTCCCCACTTTCCTGGGTGCATCTGGTGATCAATTTCTCCTCATAACCACCGAAAAGTTATATCATGTCTCCTTATTGATTCAGCTGGTCTATGACTTTCAGGGATGCTATAGGGCAGTGGTTCTCAACCTGTGGGACGCAACTCCCACAGGGGTCAAGTATCAGATATTTACACTACAATTCCTAGCAGTAGGAAAATTACAGTTATGAAATAGCACCGGAAATAATTTTACGGTTGGAGTTGGCAGAGCAGGAGGGCCTGTATTAAAGGCTGCAGGCTGGGGAAGCTCCCAGTGTCAGCTCTGCTGCAGGGACAGCCTGGGGAAGCTCCCAGTGTAAGCTCTGCTGTAGGGACAGCCTGGGGAAGCTCCCAGTGTCAGCACTGCTGCGGGGACAGCCTGGGGAAGCTCCCAGTGTCAGCTCTGCTGTGGGGACAGCCTGGGGAAGCTCCCAGTGT
>NC_034603.1:4183407-4217641 GCF_900095145.1 Mus pahari | reverse complement strand
CTCCCAGTGTAAGCTCTGCTGTGGGGACAGCCTGGGGAAGCTCCCAGTGTCAGCTCTTCTGTGGGGACAGCCTGCGGAAGCTCCCAGTGTAAGCTCTGCTGTAGGGACAGCCTGGGGAAGCTCCCAGTGTAAGCACTGCTGTAGGGACAGCCTGGGGAAGCTCCCAGTGTAAGCTCTGCTGGAGGGATAGCCTGGGGAAGCTCCCAGTGTATTATTAGATTTCCAGTGGGACATCCAAGCTGTCAGGCCCGCCCTTTCTCTTGTTTTCGCTGTCCCCCTGCAGACCTGACTCGGCCTGGCTTAACTCAGAGTTTGCCTGGGGCCTTGCACTGAGTGTGAGGAGCGTGTAGTGTCTCAGCCACACCTCAGGACAGCTGTTGTCACTCTTCTGTCTCCTCCCACTATAGGGTCAAATGCATTCTTTCCCAAGTCCTCTCCCCCCCAACGCCAAGCCACTAATATCCCCCAATGAATATTTAGGTTCTAGGAATTAGTAAAGATTAAGAAGTGTTTGCTTGAGCAGAAATGTGAGAGTGACTGGAGTGTGCTTTCCTTAGATGACCTTTGAACCTCTTCCCAACGTAAGGAGGCTAACTAAGCTTCAGTTTCACATCAGATCAGGATATTGTCCTCACAGGGTCCAAGGACAGGAGGCAGGACACCGCTGCCTTGTCTCCATGACTTCCCTGATGGAACTACAGTTCCCCACTGTCACCTTCTGTCCCATGCTCCCCAGAAATTCATGTAGACATTACTTTACTCCCTTTTAAATAGAAAATTTAAAGCAGCTTTACTGAGATGTGATTCATCTGTGATATACCGCTGCTTCGGTTGTACAGCTCCAAGCTTTGGCATATTCACAGGGAAGTGCAACTCTCTCGAAGCTGGCCAGTTTTGGACAGTTGTCATCACTCGAGAATGAAAGCTTACTAAAAGTGCTTTTAGCTATCAATATCCATGTCTCAGTACACCTACTCTGTATACAGCGGCTCCTGAGCTACTTTATAGTTCCCAGATCCCCCTGTTCTTGTCTTCCATTGACAGAGTCATAAAATATGTGGTCTTTGGTACCCAGGCTCTTTGACCTGGCATGCTTTAAGGCCCATTCATATAGGTATGCTGTAGCAGGTATTACTATTTCACTCCTTTTATGGTTGAATTCTCTCCTATGGCCAAGTCACAAAATTTATCCATGCAAGCGTCAACAGACACAGGCACCGTTCACTGTTTTTGGCTGATGTGAATAATGCTACCACAAGCATCTGTCTGGATGTTCTTTACAGACAAAAGCTTTCGCTTCTCCTTAGAAGTAATTTTTCTCTTCTTTCTTTTCTTTTCCTTTCTTCCCTTTTCTCTTCTCTTCTTCTTTTTTCTTTTCTTTTTTAAAGATTTATTTGTTTTATTTATATGAGTACACTGTAGCTGTCTTTAGATACACCAGAAGAGGGCACTAGATCCCATCACAGATGGTCGTGAACCACCATGTGGTTGCTGGGAATTGAACTTGGGTCCTCTGGAAGAGCAGTTAGTGCTCTTAACCACCGAGCCATCTCTCCAGCCCCTACATTTTTTCTTTGAGTGACTTTTCCCAATGGTAAGAGAGAAATAACCATTGCCACACAACTATAGTACGGCTTTGCAGCAGTTTCCTCTGAGGAGGAAAGCTCATGACACTCAGAAAGTACTCAAAATTTATAAGTCTTGGAACTAAATGTAGAAGATTCACAGGACCCCTCCCCAAGGCCACACAAGCAACAAGAGTTGCTGAGGAGTGGAGGCCCTGAGACCAGAGCAGTCATCTGCCAGTTGTGAAGTACGCTCCGGCTGCAGCCTTGAGTTGTTTCCCAGGCTGGGGTGGGCTTTCCAGTGATGCAGCTGCCCTTGACTCTCCATGTTCCCCTAACTCCCCCCCACTTGTGCTTTCTACATAATGTGCATGCATAAATCCATTGCTTTGCTAAGTTGGGCTTCCACAGAATCGTTATTTTCATCTGTCCTACCTGGGCCCCCTATCTGGGGTGAGTAGATGTTTGTCTATATCCTCCTAGAGATGATGGCCACAACAGGTACTTGCCATGCACTGTCAGGAATCATGGTAAGTCTATCTCACTGGTTCTCAGACCATCAGAAGCTACTGACACTTGCCCTCCACAGAGGAGGTGCCACGGGTTCATGCAATCCAGCAACAACAAAGGTTTACTTTATGGCTTTCATATTTGGCTCCACTAAGCAAATATGGACAATTCTCTCTGAGATTTGTTTTCTTAGCAGAACGAAACATGAAAGACATAAAACTGGACCCTTGCTTCTGCAAGGTCATGTATTCCCTGAGACTTACATCCCCAATTTTAGAATCACTCATGTAGAAGAGACATGATGTTCTCCTTCAAAGTTTGCATCCAATGTCCCTCCTTGCTCCTTATGACCTGACTTCACTGCAAAGACACACATGCAACAATAGACAGCCATGCTTAGGTCTGACATATCACTGCACTACACCCTTGTTACATGGTATCCACATGGAGTTGCATGAAAGAAATACAAACAGCTAAAGAGAATCCAGTCTTTACCTGAACCTCTAAAATACTTCTTCCTTCCAGGAAGACACAGCTAGCCTTCCCCCACAGCCCCTCCCCCCATGTTGACACTCCCTAGGGAGACTGGGGACATTCTTGCAGCCAAGATATTTTAGTCCTAAGCTAATATTGACTTCTAACAACTCTCAGGTCCTTCATTCTACCTGTGTACCAGATTTTATATGGCAAAGTATATAGGAACTGATTGCTTAGGATAGGACGTGCCTTTTATGGGCCAGGGAAGGATGGAGTCATAAGAAGTGGGTTAGTGAAGAGAGGTAAATGTCAAAATACATGGTCACATGTTACTTGGCGATCTGATATGGATATGTTCTGAGATATCCACCCCTGAGTGACTTTTGTATACATATAATACAGGAGCCCATTGTTTCTTGGGATGTAATGAATAAAACAACACAGGCTTAAAATGAACCCAAAAGACAATGATGTAGGCAAGGGAAGCAATGAACACGGGCTGGGTGAGGCTCTATTGGCCTGCCACAGCATCGCATTCTCTAGTAAAGTTTATGAAATAAGCATAAAGAATACAGTTTGAACTAATGATGAAAGTATGGAGATGACACATCTCTGAGTACATTTACTGGTTGCCGTTATCAAGGGTAGTATATTACACATAACTGCATATACTTTCATGTGACTGGCGCTGTAGGCTTGCTTACACGAGCAGCCGAGCGCCACACAAGCACAAGGGTGAAGTGATACATCAATACACTGGAAACTCCAACCAGATGATATAATTTTTCAGCTGCATTACACTGTCAGGGCACCACCATCCAACGAAGAAATACCATTCAGGGTCACGTGACTATAATGACAGTTTCTTCTTATAGTGCACCCCACTGCCGCCCCCCTCCCCCCGTTAGGTTTTTCTTTAGTGATAAAGAGAAAAATCTGATTTTTTTCAAAGTCTCACCCAGGCCATCTGAGTATCATGGAAGACAGATGGATATGTTAAGAGGACTGTATATTGGAACAGTAAAACAGGAGAAAAAAAGGATTTGCCAAGCTGTGAACGTGGTTGGTTTTGCATAGAAGAGTTGATCCTCACTATTAGAGATCCAATATTTGCAATTCGTATTTTCCTTAAAATTAAACTATAACTCCCAGTTGTCTTCCCAGTGCTTTAGTGTTAACTAGACACATGGATAGAGCAACAAAATCCTCAAGGGGCTGGTCCCAGATTCTGAGTGGGTATCTTACTGAGGTCCATCAAAGAGGTCCGAGTCCTTGACACCTTTAGTGTGGCGGCCACAAGCAAGCCATACAGCATTTCTAAACATTTCTTCCTCGTGAAACAAAGGGATTCTCCTAGGGTTGGCTGCCTGGATGAGAAATATGCACACTGGGTATCTATTTCCCCAAGGGGCAACCAGTCTGTTTTCTCTAATTCAGCCCTGAAGGTGGCTTTATGGAATTCTGGCCAACACACAGCCAACCCATGAATGAGAATCAGCTCTATGATTTAATGACTTCAGGATGACTCGGGCGAGCAGAAGAAATCTGCACCCCTTATTTGGAAACTAGCAGAGACCTGGGTAATAGCTCAGGACTCATCTACCCCAAACTCATAAACTCAGATTTTTGTCTGGGTCTCTGAGCATCATAAGGCTTTAAAAATGGGAGTGCTTAGATTTTTAAGATCATCTGTCTCTTGCTGTATCCTCCCTCAACCCATCACAGATCTTCCCTTTAAAAGAATTCTGACTTGGAAATCTTAAGTTATAAATCAGATAAAACTAGACCTGTCTCCTTGAAGAAGGGGCCCCAGAGAATGGGACTTTGACAGCTAGGATTTTTCCTCTTGTCCTTTCTCTCTGACCCTGAAAGGGCGCCAGGGACTCCTCCTAAAGAATTACAACACCACCAATTCAGCCCAATACCCTCACAATTTGTGTACTTGAGAGGTAAATGCCTTCTGAGCTTAAATAAACAAGATCCTTAACAGTAGAACCCTCTAAATTCTGAAAATAACAATCCCCCACAGTTCTCTACCTGGGGACCCACTGACCAACAGGACCTTGCCTTCTGCTTCCTTATCCCTAACACACAGAATGCTGGACACAGGAAAGAAGGACTTGCCTCTGTGGATAAGGAGGACATCACAAATACTAGCTGATTTCAATACTAAAGTGGGTCACATTCATACTACGGATGTAAATTCTGGCCCTTGGTAATCTCATGCCACATCTCCAAAGTGGGGAAGCTGGAATCGTAGCTCAGGGCACCTTCAGGAAGGACGAGTGCAGGTAACTATTCAACCACCGTCATAAGAGGGTCTCATTCTCTTCTTGTTTGGGATCATTTAGATAGTGACTTCTTTTTATATAAAAAAGTGAAGGGTCTGGTAACACAGCTCTGTGGTAGAACAGGTGCTTTTTATGTGTGAGACCTTGAGTTTGATCCCCTAAACACTAAAATAAAGAAATCATAACAAAAAAAATCCACCCACATCTTTCTTCTTATCTATTTTCAACTTGTCCATAGGTTTAGAAAATTAATATTCAAAGAGATTGAAGTATTTAATTAAAGGCCACGTGACTTTGTAGCATAGCTTGGCTCACTGCCTTATATTCCCTCATTTGCTGGGGTCACACTGACAAGGGCGTCTAGATCATGAAGCACAGCTACCCTGCTCAGCTCAGCAATGATAGACGCATCCTTTGCAGATGCCCTCACCCCTGTCACCTCTCCAGTTCAAACTATACTTTCACCTCTACCATTCTGGAAGGTCAGATCCCCTCCAGACAACAGAAGCTGAGAAACTGCTTCTTAGTTTTGAGTCTTGAAGGGGCAGGGATCTGGAGATAAAGGGGACTTTCAAGGCCACCCTTGATGTTCAGGTATCTACGTCACTACTGGTGCAAAGCATCTTCCGACAAAACAATTCCCCCTTGGAACTGCTGGACGTGAGGAGAAGTGGCTTCAAAATGAATTCTAAGCATCTCTGTTCTTAAAACTCCAGCCACTTCCCAAGCAGAGGCTCCAGCGTGCACTCATGTTTGGATTCTCTCCTTTCTTCCCTCCAGAAGTCCTCTAGAAGAAGGCTCCTCACTCTCCCCATTTTATCGGGCAGGACACACCGACTCTGCCTAGTCCCGCCTGTAGACTCCCGTGCTGGCCATGTGTGCAGATCTGTCTGTGGTCACCTTGCTCAGGGTCTTATTTGGTTCACCCGCACCCTGACTTCTGCATACAGAAGGGAGCGGGATAGAGATCATCTTTAACCACTGATTCTGTCCTTCAAAATCCAAAACGCCTAAGGCTGTTGTTCAGCTGCAATGAATGCCTCTCTAGACACCACCAACTCCTATCTCCACTCTGGCCTGGTAACTCCACGACCTCCTCTGGGGACAAAGTCAGACACTGCAGGACACCAGGTACCTACTGTGATCTGAACACTTCCCATCTGCCCCATCATCCAGCTCAAGCCTGCTTCTGAATCGAGTGTTGTCATTTTCTTTCTGTCTGGAAGGTAGATAGACTGTGGCTCAGAGAGAACGCAGAACTTGTCCTACGTTTGTTGTACAGCAGGGAACATCCCAGAATGTTAGGATTTTTCGATCTTGCTCTTTTGTAAATTCCATTATCACTGATTTGCTTGTCTTCAATACCGTTACAGTACCAACCTACTAATATTAAGCCTCCAGTCCCGGCAGGTTGAGACCTGTAGGTGGGTATTGGGGGAGGTAACATGGCACACATGTGCATACACTGCCCATCACTGCTAGAGTCTTCCTAACCTTAGAGAATGAGGCAGTCCATGCTAACCCAGCATGTGAAATTCCCGCAATAGATGAAAAAATAAACACAGAGTCGAGGATATAATTCAGCTAACCTCACTCCCAAGTGAGTCAGAACCCAGATAGAAAGCAGATTTTCATATTTACTGTATGTGACAGCTGTAGGCATTAAATGAATCATCTGTCTATCTCTAACGCCTTGTTCCTCCTGTGCTGAATGTGTCTTTCCCTGGGGTTGTCTGTCTTCCCATTCCAGGAAGACACATCAGTGTAGTTTCAATTATTAATTCCATGTTTGGATCACAGTAACACCAGTTCCAGTTCAGTGACCTGCAGTTCCTATTGATTTAAGTGATGAATTATCTACGCTGCAATGTATTATTAACTTTATTTTGTCTCTTATTCCTTCTGCATCCATGCATCAAAATAACAAAGCACCATTCACTGGCTAAAAGGACCCATTTCCCTTCTCCCAGTTCCCGGGAGGGCGATGCCAACACTAGCAGGGAGGTAGTTACAGAGAGCGAGGGTGGGGGCGGGATGTTTATTTTTCTCTATGACTTCTTTATCTCAGCTGTGAATATGGGGGAGGGGGTGGGATCTGAGTGGGGAGCAAAGGGGCCCTGGAGAGCAGTTACTAAAGGCAAGTGTGAAGCGGTACCCAGAAGATCAAGCACTGCCTCCCCCACCAAACACCCAGCTTCCATTATACATTGGCTGCTGTAGTAGCCACAGGAGAGGTGAGGGTTCTGATTCGAGCTGTGGCGGGAAGGAGCCCTTGCTGATCATTGTTCCAACCTCCTCTGGACCAATCTTCATGCATCCCAAGCAAAGCCAGATTCTGGAGAGATGTAGGTCCGGGGAAAGCCAGCAGGCTTCTGGCTCCCTGCCTCTGTAATCTTTAGTTCACACGTATCCATTCTCCTAGTATCTTCGGATGTTTGGTGTACCCTGGATGTAGTCTGGCAGAACTGTAATCAAGATGTATTATCTTGCCCTGGCCAAGTACACAAGGCATGCCAACCCACGAGAGTCTCCCTCTATGACATGTGAGGCAATGGAAGGAAAGGCTGACAGAGGTGCCCCGCATTCAACAGCAGCAGCAGTCTGCGTGTGACTGTTAAGCTGCTGTCACTCTCAATACCCTCAGAAGGTGACTGGCTCCATGGGACTACAAGCTTTTCTTCTCTACTGTCCCTTTCATTCTAGAAGCCCTGACCCATATGTTTTCAATACAAGCCTTTATTTAATGAAGTAGATTCGGGTGTGTTTCGTTACATTGAGCTGGACAACTCTGGCTGAGTAGCTAAAGGTCATGGTTTTATTTTGGCGTTGAGGCAAAGCAGGAGGTGCTGTCTACGGATGGGTCTTGGCCACACCTTCTTCAATAATCACAATCTCCTAAGTGGAGAGAATGGGTGAGGGCTGGGGAAGTGAGAGCAACCCTGTATTTATTTACTTGCTTCCATTCCATTTTCAGTCAGAAATGAAGCTAACCTCCCCAGCTTCCTCCAAGATTCTTGTCAGGGCAACTCCCAAAGCCAGACAGTCTGAAGAGACTCCACACATAAAGGAAGACCTCGGCATGTACTGCCTGAGGTCAAACGCTCGTCTGTGAGCCAAACCCTGAGAGGAAAGGGGAGACTCCCAAAGACCTCCCAGCTTGACAGGGAAGAGAGAGATGCTAAGTGAACACGTTTCCATGTGTGGATAACTGAAGGAGCATATGAGCTTCATTCCTAGCTTCATCAACAAGTACCTCGCCTCAGACTGCTCCCACGTGACGACTCAGCTCACATGCCACCTTGGTATGGGACATCTGTCACCTAGTTGCTCCCTCCATTCACATGACTCAGACATCAGCATTTTGGACTTTCTTTTTCCTCCCCTTGAACAGATCTCAGTTGAAAGGAGCACTAACAGCATCTGATTTTACCTGTCAAACCCAGACCCTTGGCGAGAAGTGGAACACGGCTCAGCTATGCCTGAGAAATGATTCTCTTTCTTTCCAGAACTTTGCCAAATAAGGAGAAGAAGGTCAGAAAACCGCTATGATTAGATTATATGGAAGAGGGTCAAAGATTAAAAATCCGCTGCCTCTCATTATTAGAAGAGGGATGACAGATTCAGACCAGAGCACAAAAGAAAATACATTATTTCAAAACAGGATATGAAACCCAGTCCCAGGCGATTAGTCTCTGTTAAGTAAATTTACTATCTAATCTTTTAACTGTCTCCCGAAATTGCTGGTCCAAGATTCTCTCCATGGGTTGGAGGCTTAACCTTGGAAGGGGGGTGAGGGGGGTGAGGGTTACCATCCTCTCTAGGTTCTATTAGCATGTTAATGGAATGAGAGAGTCTCAGCTAACAGCAACGGGGACCTAGGGGGTGGCTGGAGCGAAAGCGGCTGCAAGCAAAACACACCTTGTAATAAAAACAGGATGTGTGTACCACAGATCAACTCAACTGTCGGATGGACAGGATTGGAAGATGGGCATTGGTTTCCCAGGCATCAAAGAGGACACAATTCTTCAACATCACTTTAGGCTCATGGTGGGAGGGGGGAACAGAACTTTCGTCTTTTTCACTCAGCCCCAAGGGGCTCACATGCCAAAGAACCCCAAGCTCTGGATTTGTGTTCAAACCAGATCAACCTTCACTGCTTTGATTTTAAACGAAGGCTGCTATGCAGGCCAAATACCACAGGCCCACTTGGGGCCCAAAGAGGACAAGATGTGCATTTGGAGGCCAGACAAGCTCACAGCACCATCCAAGCAGAGAAAAAAAACAAAGAGACATCAGGACACAGTGAACAAGAGGATCTATTTCCCAGCATCTCTCTTGGCTTGGGTACCACGGCCGAGGCCACGGAGCCCGAGCAAACCCTTCTCCCCTCTGCTGCACAGAGGGAACCCTTCTTCCCTTCACCTCACTATTTTTTCTTTGCCTGTTTAGTCTAAAAGGCTGAACTGTGGCACAAAGAAAGTTCTCTCCAAGAATGAGTTTTGCAGAGAAAGCGTTTCAGACCAACATAGCATGTGCAGCCCGCTCTATACAGCCTGCAGAATGGGGTATGTGTTCAATTTGAGGGGGGCTGGGCTCCCCCAAGGAATCCAGAGGCCCTCTGTTTGTGTGATTTATCCCTCCTGGAAAATCCAAACATACAAATGTGCCGTCGGCTGTGAAAGCAGGGCACACTCAGGGACTCGGGCTCAGCACAAAGCTCGCCACATACCACGCAGTCTCCCACAGGCTTTCTCAAGGTTCACCTTTGTAGGTTTCAGACAGGGCAAAGGAAAGGAAGTGTATACAGCTCTGCTGGGGGTCGGCAGGGACATTCTCTCTCTAGCCTTAAAAGCCCTGAAAGAGACAGAATAAGGGATCCAAAGGTCTCCCCAAGCTCTGGGGTTTCAGAACTAAACGTCAGCTTGTTCAACAGAGCCATGCCAGCCCCACCCTGAAGAATGGGCCCCACCCTGAGAAGACTCAAACCCAAGTGGGTTTTATCTTGGAGCCATTTGTTCAAAGAACTTTTATTCTGGTACAGCAAGAGAGAACCAGGCCAGTCCTGCAGGCCTTTCGAATTCCAGCCCCCACACTCTCTTCCTCATCCAAAGTGCCCCATGGAACAGAGCCCAGGCCCAGGCACTTGTGCAAGCTGATGGCGGAGAAGGCAGACTGAGAAATGAGTTAAATTTTCCTGCACGTTCCAACATGTCTGAGGCAAAGGCTGCTCCCAAGACCAGGTATGCTCTGAGGGCTCAGAATGCCTGACTTCATCAAAGGGCCTCCAACCAGCCTGTGAAACACAAGCCTTTCCTTTCATCCCCGAATGATATTAATAGAAATGAGGTTTAGGGAATGGAAGTCGTTTTTGCAACGGTGACGATTAGGACCAAGGACTGTCTTCCCCCAGAGTCCAAGGTCTTCCTGGTATCCACAGAACTTTCCAACTTACACCATGCAGGGAAGTGTCAAGAAGATTCCAGAATGTTCTATTTAGCCTTTGGCCCGGTGCTACAAGGCCATGGACTTAAAGACCTAATCATGGAGACAAAGATACATCTGCAAAGATGCACTGTACACTTCTGATCCCTGTAGAAATTTCAGAAAAAAAAAAGACAAACAAACACAAATATGTTCTTGGCGAGATAAAGCATCAGATCCAGGCATGGACCATGTAATCATTTAAAGCACTGGGCCAGGACAAGGACATTTATTGGCACGGGGAAATGTTTGTGGTGTCACAAAAGAAATAGGTCTAAAACAAAACGTTCAAGCAAAGTAATGGCTATAACTGAGTGTGGTGGAATATCCCTGTAACCCCAGCATTTGGAGGGCAGAGGTAGGAAAACCTGGAGGTTTAGAATCTTGGACTCACCCTGGTGCAACTGTATAAGTAAGTAAGTAAAAAATAAAATAAAATAAAATATCAAACATAAAGGTAACTGGGAGACAACTGATTGATTCTAAACTGAGTTAGAAGGATTTCTTCATTTTTTTTCTTCTTTATATTTTTGCTATAAAGATGTTATTTGTTAGATGAAAGTAACTTTCAGCAGCCGCCTGCTGGGCACTGTTCAGAGGCTGTCTGAATATGTGATTTGTTTTTTGTCATTATAAAGAGATACTGATATTAGGCACGAGTTAAGGTGTACATGTTTAGCAGTGTCAAAACTGCAAGGTGTGCTTTTTTTACCCGAGAGCACTTGGTGGGGTGAATCCAGCAAGGTTTGATTACACCAGGTCAGATTTTGGTAACTAGGAAGGGCAAGACAGGGGATGGGGTCTGAACAGAAACAGAGGAGGAGGAGACAGAGTTTCGGGATTGTGCTGAGGTCAGGGGCCTTAGGGAAGGAGATGGTACGATCCTTTCCTGTGCACAGCAGTGCCAAGGCACATAGTGAGTGTTCTGTGCACAGATCCTTTCTCACACCCATCAAAATAAATAAAATAAAATCCAAACACTCTGCCGGAGGCACTGAGAGCAGATACAATCAGCAGGGGCTGATCTCACCAGCACGCCCTGCCTTCAATTATTGAAGATCAAGTTGAACAGGTTAGCCAGGACCTCAGGCACCACGGCCCACTCCCCTCCTGCCCTTTGCTGTAATAACCATAAGTCTTAATTTCTCGTTCGATCAATAACCCATGCCTGAATTCTGAAATACCTCATCTGTTCTCATACTCCTCTGATAAATGGTTTGAATCAATGTCAGGCATATTATTCTCAGGGCTCTGGCTTATTGTATCAAAGACATCTGCTTCTCAAGCTTCTAGGCCCTGGGTATTTAAGGGCCTTCAAGGCTGGAGCATAGACTGAGGCCCCTTAGCTCTCAAGTGTCAGTCACCACCATTCCATGAAAAGTCGGTTACTGGTCGGTCCCTTGAGGACATAAACATACAACAAAAGTAAGTGATCTAGAAATTTCTATCATAATTTGACACCACCACATCACTAACATAATATTAATCACCAAGACATACCCTTCCCATGACCTACATGCACAATTCTGTAATTCTTTTCCTTTTGTCTAATCAGGTACATTCTAATACTTTGGAAATACAATTTTATGCCCGTTGAATCTAATTAAAAAAAAAAAAAAAAGCCTGTGTCTCTATTGTGTGTGATTTCATTTTTCCAAAGCTACTTTATTGTATCTTATAAATGTCTATCATCTGTTGGTGGGGCATTTTAAGATGACTATGATAACAGTAACACACAGTATTCCCATCTGAAAGAAGCAGAAAGGAGTTTCAGTGTTTTCACAGAATGGAAATGGCAAGTGACCGAGTGTATGTTTAACCCTGATGTGAATGTCACACCACTTTCACAAGTAATACAATGGATGTGTGTGAAACATTAGATGGCACTTTACAAAAATATACCGTTTTATGTATGTTAAAATATATGGTTACGGAGGGTGGGGGTGGCACATCCCTATAATCTGCAGCACTGGAGAGGCAGAGGCAGGCAGATCTCTAGTCTACACAGTGAGTTCTAGGACAGCCTGGTCTGCAGAGTGAGTTCTGGGACAGCCAGGGTGGCACAGAGAAACCCTGTGTCAAAATCAAAACAAAACAATCTCCCCCAAAACCAAAACAAAACCTAAACATTTAGAAGATGAAGAGGCAGATGAAGGGGAAGCAACCAAATATCCACTCTGATGATTTGTGAAGCATTCAACCATACTTAATCCTAATGGAGCCAACTGGGCTTTAGCTTTGCCTTGGACTGAAGGGTCAGTTGAGCAGCTCTGTAGAGGATCATCTGTACCTGCTAAGCATCTATCTGGACTAACCAGCTATTAGGCCAATGGACCGAAAGGACATAGGGTATCCATCTCATTGATGTGTCAAGGAACTCCTAGCTCTAATATTTAATTCATCATGTCATCCTCAGTGTACCTTCACACTGTGTCACGTACACAGCTTCTTGGCCTGTGTACCTGTGCCCACCCACATCCAGATCTTATTTCAAACAGTCTCTACTAGAAGAAACTTGTATAAAAAAATGTGATGGCAACATACGACTGCACTCGTTTCTTTTGAGAAAAGATATTGTACATTTCTAATCTTGTTATGTTAATCTCAGAACAACCAAACATGAAGGGCCGGAGGTGGTCCCACTGCTGGCCTGCAGACTTAGGTGGGTGGACGGTCCAGTCTCAAGCCACCTTGTCATTCTCATTGGAGATGCATTTGAAAGTCTTAAGGTCCATTTCAACTTTCCAATGCCCGCTGTCTCCAGAGAATGGCATCAAAACACCGTCTGTCCAATAAATGCTCTGGCTTTCGGAGATCACACAGACCTCCCCCAGATTACCTAAAGCCAGGGATTTCCCTGTCTGGTGCCAATTTATCTTCTCCCATAAATCAAGAGTCAGCCAGTGCCAGAGTTTTCTTCACCTAATCCCTGCCATCTCCTCCTTGGGAATGAGAAAATAACTCCTTCATAAGAAATGCCCTTCACGGGACGCTGATGTCTGGATTCCCTGATCCTTTGGGGGGGGGGGACGTGGCCCAGGAGGGTGGAGAGAGACAAACACCAGTGACCCAGTCCTCGCCCCACCATCTTTTAGCTATGGGCAAGCCTCTGTAGTCGGCACAGTCTACGATCCTTCTTCTCTACCTGCAAAATGGAACATAAGTCCAGGGAGTGGGGTAGAACTGAAATTATAACGCATCTACATGCTGGGTACACAGGAGAGGTCTGCTGCCATAATCCTGTGCTTAAGGAGGTTTAAACTATTTCCAAGAAGCATTCTGAAGTGTATGACATAGGAACAACAACAACAACAACAATCTGGACAATTCTTCCCTTTCTCAAAAGAACCAAATTTCTTAAATTAGAATTGAATCGAAACTGCATTAGTAGTAACTGACAATACTTTGCCTCTCTTGGCCGCCTTTGTCTTTTAACCTTTATGACCTCGGCCCATCATGATGGTTGGGGACGTCACCCTGGAGAGACAGCTCAACAGTTACCAGCACATGCTGCTCTTCCACAGAACTGGATTCCAGGTCCCAGTATCAGTATTGGGCTGTTCATAGCTCTCTGTAGTTACAACTCAAGGGACCCAATGCTTTCTTCTGGCCTCCTGGGGTACTTACATGCATGTATGCGCACACTCACATGCACAACTGTTTTTAAAAGAAGGCCAAGAAGGAAATGAAGAAAAAAAAAATCTTAAAAAAAAAAAAAAAAAGGAACTAGAGAAGTTGACAGCGAAAATACCAAAACAGTAAGGACAGACACAGCAAAATGCACTTTTACACAAGCAGAATATTACTTGACTTTGGAAGGGAATATGATAAAATTAAGAATAGCAATAGAAGTTTAAAGGAAGTCTGTGGGGAAGGGAGACAGGCAACTCTTATTGAGCGCACAGAGCCAACTTGTGTGAGCAGGGGCTGGGTGTGGTGTGACACAGACTGGCTTACCAGTGCCTTGTGCTGAGCTCCTCAAACAAGGGAACTAGCTATTCCGTCTACAGTTTCTAAATGAGAGCCAGCCACCCCCTTGAATTGCTCAAATTCACTTAAGTCACCTGGCATGCTTGCCGGCAATACTTTCCCTCTCTTGGCCCACTTTGTCTTTTAACCTTTGAAGCCATGGACTGCCTTGGTGGTTGGGGACATCAACCTTGCTGTGTGGAGCACAGCAGAGGAGAAAGCTTAGGGAACCCCAGTGAGACACCAAAGTTAGATGTGCTGTGGAACCTAATCACTTCTTGCTCCGGGGAGATCGGGTAACCCTAAAAAAATCTATATTTTCAAGGGAGGAGGGGAGGAATTTACACATAATAAACCAACACCCCAAATTTAAGTGGTCTTACCGATTCTGGGTTGATCATTCCTCTGCTGTTGTCAGGGCTACTATCCATGACCAGGCAAATTGGGAAGAAATGAGTTTATCTGGCTTCCATCAGTGTTCCTCATGGAGAAAAGTCAGGACAGGAACTCAAACATGGCAGAAACCTGGAAGCAGGAGCTGATGCAGAGACCACAGAGGGCTTGCTCAGCCTGTTCTCTCATAGAACCTAGGACCTCCAGCTAAGGGATGGCACCACACACAATGGCCTGGGCCCTCCCCCATCAATCCCTAATTAAGAAAACGCCCTACAGACTTGCCTACAGCCTGATCTTATGGTGGCATTGTCTCAATAGAGGGTCCCGCTTCTCAGATGACTCTGTGTCCAGTTGACACGAAGCCATCCAGCACAGCTGTCTAGCCCTGTCTGAGTTCCACGGTCCTCAGAAGACCCTTCCAGTTCTGTACAGTTTCAGTAATTAAATCCAGAAGTGCCTTAGAAATATCACACACAGGGGAGGACAAAGAGGAAAGAGACAAGAAAGCAGAAGAGGGGCTCATCTGAGACATTCACTTGATGTCATAGAATCATGTCACCTGACTTTCCTGGCCTCCCTCCTAGACACTTTAGGACAGTTGCTGTTCCTATCCTGCTTCTGCACTTGGTGTGGAATTCCATGCTTGGCCTCAGACTGAAGCTGGAGGTAAGGTTGCCTTGAACTTTGTGAGCAAGCTGTCTTGAAGTGAGGACCTAATTCCTTCCACGGCTGTTCCCTGAGCTAAGTCAGAAAGTTACCATCCTGTCTCCCAGCATCCTTCTGGCCATTTTCTCCACTTTACACGGTCTTAGGAAGTACAAAGGGATCATCATCTCTCAGCTGTTGCAGGCCAATCCTGGGAGTAGCAACCTTGAGGCAGGGACACTGTTCCCTGGTGGAAGAGGATCCTGGTGGCTGTCGTTAACTGGTTGGCTGCTTGCATCCCCACTGGTTGGTTTGTTGTTTGTTTAATCTTGTTTTGTGTTTTTTTTTTTCCCTCTGACTTTTGTGGCTTATAGAACTGTGTTATCCAATCTCAGTTCCTATGCATATGTGGGAGAATCATGTGGTCTTGAACATGACCAATCAGAGCTCCTTATTCTCTGTCACATGCTCCTCACAGATAATGGAAGGGACTGTGTCTGCAGGATGAAGAAACGAAGAGGTTCATGAGGAATAGGGTGGCTGGGCTGTGATGGCCATCTTGCCTGTGTACAATGGGAGACAGAAAAGTGAGCACTGGATGTCCTAATTCAATCGTGCCCTACTCAGGCTTTCAGGCACATAGGTCAACCATCTGTCTTCAAAGTCAGTCTGAGTTCTTTTCCCTGGAACTTTGTACCTCAAGATATCCAACCACACACAGAGGTACCCCCTTTATCTATGAAGTTTCTGCTCAAAAATGTCTGAAACCCTATCTAGACTGCTTTACCTCTATATACTTATACCTGGGCTGCTGTGGTTACTCCTCTCAAGCCCATCCCCCTTCTCTCCATGGAGATGGAAAGGTGGTTCCCAGTCCTCACAGGTGGCAGGAAGCCTTTCTCTCTCTCTCTCTCTCTCTCTCTCTCTCTCTCTCTCTCTCTCTCTCTGATATCTATTCTATTTTATGTATATGATTATGTATATATGTTTTCCCTGCACATATATATGACTACCTCGTGTGTGCCTGCTGCCCTAAGGGTCAGAGGAGGGCATCTGACCCCCTAGAACTAGAGTTATGGCTGGCTTAGCCCTCATGTTCCTGCTGGGAGGGAACCTGGGTCTTCTGAAAGAGCAGCCAATGTTCCTAACCACTGAGCTGCCTTTCCAGTTTCTACCTCTTTCTTCTGTTTCTGTTGTTTTCTAATATGGTGGGTAGAGTTTAGGGCCTCACGAATACTAGACGAGTACTCTACCAGTTAACTAGACCCCCCACCCACCCACTTCATTTCATTTTTTATTTTTGAGAACGGGTCTCGGTAAGTTGTCCATGTTGACCTTGAACTCTGTCTGTACCAAAGGCAAGCCTTGAACTTGTCATCCTCAGGTTTCTGCCTGTAAAGCCGGAGTTTGGAATAACTGGACGATGGCAGCGTCCTTGTCAGGGGGAGAAGACTTTCAACACAAATACCAGCCAGATCACCAACACTGAGACCCTCGCCTCCTGTGTCCTTGAGCTGCCTCAACGTCAAACCCCTTCCCTTACTGTCTCAACTTCAAACCCCTTCCCTCACTGCCTCTCACTGACAGACTTTGATTATGTCTCTTTCCACCAAAAGCAACTGTTTCTCCTCAAGCTGTGAGTCCCTTTTTTATTATGGGAGCCACCTCTCTTTGGCTGTTTCCTCCTATATGTAATGGGGTTATCAGACCGCACAGTTCACAGAACTTCCACCAATAAATCAAAAGTGGATTGAATGCTTCACAAGAGTTAAGTCAACAGCCACACCGGTACTGGTTGTTGCTAGAAGACTCGGTCTACAGTGTAAGGACTTTGAGCACACTCTTTCCCAGTCTCCTGCTCCTAGTTGTTTTCGGGTTCCTACTCATGCCTCACTGGCTACTTCATAACTTGTCTCCTCCTTTAACCTTTACCTCTGCAGAGGATCCCGTTTCTCCCTCTCTGCTGTGGGTTCCACACCTTGGATTCTGGATCCTCTCCTGATGCACCCATCCAGCCTTTAAATTAGTCAGGCTTACTTCTTCCAGAAGAGTCGGCTCCTGCAGGCCATCCCATCCCCCTTTTTCCATTTGTGATGGTTCCCCTCCAGGATGCCTGGTGTGGGGGCCAAGAAGGGCTTTACAGCCAACCAACTCAGGTTTGAGAGCTGGCTCTGTGCCAGGTCACTGTGAAAGAGTAACTTAGCCTCAGCCTCGGCTTCTTTATGTGTGAACTTTGTGGCAATCGTAATGTTTAGGGCTGGAGAGGTGCGGCAAGTCCAGGAGCATTATCCTGGTCCACAGGGGAAGCCAGGCCCTGGACAATATAATTGAGTCTTTGCACAAGCTCTGAGCTCACTGCCTTCCCTATTGATTGCTGCCTGAGGCCATTCCCATCTCTACTTTCCTCTACTTTCCCACATGCCTGCTTAGGGCCACACGGTGGCAGCCTAGCCAAGACAGAGGGAGCTTCTGGTTGCAGAATAGAGATAAAAGTGACTTGAATATGAATATATATATATATATATATATATATATATATATATATATATATTCACCCAGATACTTATTTTCAGTTTTCTTCTTTTGGTGGTGAGTGTCACGGGACTATTCATTCTTTCGCACAGGCTCTTGCTCCATGTCTGGGAGCTTCCTACCTGTACATGTTAAGTAGAAGCAGAGTGAATCAGCCCAGGGCTTCACAGTGTTACCTTTGAGAAACATGGCTTACTGGAATAGTTATCCCAACAGCCAGACTCCAGCAGGAAGCCCACTGGGTGTGGCGCCCGTGTGAGGGTGTCAGGAAGTCTGATGCCTCTAAAGTGACCATCTTGTCTGAAACTTTACTGGGAATGAAAAATCCTTATGTCCTGGGAAACCTTCCAGTCCCAGGTAAATGTGGATGCTTGGCTTTAGGGCGTAGATGCTGCGCTCCTCTAAACCTGGTGTGTGGTTCTTCCTCTCTCAGTGACACAGGCACACAGAATGCTCAGCGTTTGAAAGGACCACAGACAACATTCTGACTTCAAAGGATGCGGTGAAAAGATTAGGCTTGCCCATCATGCTGGATTGGTGGGGGAGAGATCGAGAACTCTGAGCCCTGTCCTCAGCTCTTCTATCTCCTTGGCACACGAGAAGGAGGGGTGGTGTGTCTTGGGTTTCTAGACATTACCACAAAGGGGCTCCAGGAACATAGTGACCCAGAGCAATCTGTGAGGAAGCAGACGATCTCACTTGAAGCAAACTTTCAGCCTACTGTTTACAGACAGTTAAGGTACTCTGCAGTCCACATGCTGTCTAACTGAGGGCTCTTTGGAGAGAAAGCTAACAAGTACGGTGTTGTCAGGTCAGAAGGCAATCATTTGGGTTATCCTTAGGGCCAGTGAGAGTCAAGCGAGTGATGTGGAGTCAGGGCTGCCTTTCTGGAATGGGCCTCCTAGAGGAGGCAGGGATTTCTCCAGGACCCTCCCTAATGCTCTCCCCACTTCCAGCTTCCAGCTGCCTGCCCTCACAGTTCACTTTAGCAAACCTTTCTGCACGTCTCTTCTGTGAACAAATCCTGCTGGAGCAAACTCTTGCTTGCCAAACTAATGGACATTTACATCTCCAAAGCCCCGAGCCCAGGAGGCTGCAAGACACACCGCTGCATTCAGGGGTTTTATTAGAAAGCTCTCCTGAAAACAGGAAGGCTTTGGAAAACACCGAGGAAGAATGGCCCTTTGACAAAGCCAGTGAGAGCAGGCAAAGCCAGGCATGAATGAATAAGCTAAGTATGTATCTTTAAGAAATGGTCTTTTGTTGTTGTTGTTTTGGGTCTAAAAAAAATAATCTAACAAAACTCTTGTTAGAGAGGGAGACTTTTAAAAAACTGCCTTTCCAAAACAAACTCCACAGGGAGTAAAAATAACTGCAAGAGAGGAAGGAAAGGCCTCAAGTCACTCTTGAACCAGACAGAGTTACAACCTTGGGAACAGCAAACTGCTCAAAGGATAGGAGCAAGGGCTTTCCAGCGAGTCTTCAGGGGACTGTGTGTACTTGTAATTAGAGGGGACACAGGACAGCGAGGGGTGACAAGTCTCAGCTAACCTTCTGCCTCTGCTCTGGTTAGAGGCATTCTGTGTGCAAGGCGCGCTGCATCCTAACCAAGCTGGGGGCAATCACGAGAAGAAGCAACAATAGGACAAGCAGACCTTCCCTTCCGCCTAAGCCTCCTAAACCCAGTTGGAATCTCCCAATCTGGACTGCACTGAGTGCTGGTGTGAAGCCACAGTGGAAATATCCACACCAGAGTTCCCGTGATGGGCTGGCATACTAAAAATACTATCAAAATTCTTTCATTCTGAGTATATAAAGCATAAATAAATTATATTTTTATAGACTTAGGCCCTGACCCGAGACATCTCATTATGTATAGGCAAAGATTCCAAAATCTGTCCCCGTTACAAATCCCAACCTACGACAATCTCAAGCATTCTGCACAAGGGATACTCCGTCTGAGTTTAAAGCATTATGAGCAAAGTATACAGAAAAGGAGAGCATTAGTTCCTGTCCCGTGGCCGCAGAAAAATGGGAAAAACTAAGCCGAAAGCCAGCCAGTGAGAGTTAGAGTCTGATCCCTAGGCTGCCAGACACCAGAGCTGGACCCTCAATAAATTCTACACCTGTCCCAAGCTCAAGTCCCCTTTTTATAAGAAATGAGAGGTCAGGTGGGGTGTGCTCCAGAGCCTGTGTCACCCAATACTCTTAGGAATAAGTGCATAGCTGACACATTAGAGTCACAAGAGGCTAAGGCGAGTAGCCTGGAAATGCAAGTTCACACTGCAGACCCTTTCTGTGGCCACCCTTCTGACTGTTTAAAGGTTCTCATGAGTGCTCTGCTGTCACACCAAGCTGGAGGACTCTGGACTCAGTTCTGCTAAGGATGGGAACGGGCTGATCTCCGCTGATGAGCTGACCACAGGCCAGCAGACCAAATCACCTAAGTCGGGTGTCCAGTGCAGGTGCATCAGGATGTTTGTCCTGTGACCTTGGGAACATCTGGGTCACAGTCTCTTCTTCTCTACTCCTTCAGACAACCGAGAGACAGTACAAGAGGCTACGTGCGGGACAGGGCAAAAGTCTCCAGCACGGAGTTAAAAAGGTTTACGGGCAGCTTTCATTTCTATGCCGGATACTTTCTGGCTTGTTCTCAATGACTCGGTTCTAGGAAGCGCTCTCAATTGGATTTCCTTCCTGTCTCAGCCTTCATCCACCTCTACCACCTACTGTCCAAAACTACCTGCAGCCCCGAAAGCAGGAATTTCACTGATGGGTCTAAAACTGACCACTTGGGGCTGGCTTGTTTGCTTGTTCGTTTTTGTTATTTTTGTTGTTTGTTTTGTTTGTTTTTCCCTTTCCCCCAAAGCATCAGCTTCTTTCTTGGGCCCGGCAGGTAACTAAAGGCATCTCTTCCGTCACTTTGTGTCCATCTGTCTCCTTTGGCTGAAGCGACTGTTTTTCACTTTTTCTGGAGTCACCTCAGAGTCCTGGAACAGAAGACCCTTGGACAACAGATACTCCACCCTGAAGATGACAGCAGTCACCCATGATGGTGAGACCACAGACTAGCAGAAAGGATCTTGCAGAAACCAGATGGATCCCATAAAACCATGACAAAGGATCCCTGGAACCAAGAACTGTGACAGATCCGGGCAGCTATCCTGATCAGGACTGCTTAACTATGCACACCTCCTGCCCCTTGCCCAGGTTCTCCCTCTACTTGAAGCTCATTGCAATGTTCTGAAGATAGACTTGGGGTCCCTTTATCCGTTCCTCTGCTCATCATGGCCACAATGACTTGATTTCCCCACTGTCACCATTACTCCTGCCTTCAGTCCTATGGAGGTCGGATGGCTGAGCCTAAGCTGCCGAGGCTGATGGAGCCTGGATTTTTGTCTTATCAACTTTGGTTACATGACCGGAACTAAAACTTCAAATCAGATGTCCCTGCCAACTCAGGAGCAGTGCCCCATTGGGAAGATGGCAGAGAAGCTCCCAATGAGTATCTGGTGGAGCTTGTCACAGTCATTTCTCTCTCCTTGTGACACTAAGAAGAGGAAGGAGACAACTCTCATCTAACTTCTACATCTAGCCAAGAGCCAAAACACTGTCACCCCAATCTCTCCAGGGAAGAGAGAGGAGATGCAGAGGGAGGGACTGGGGAGCCCCTGGCCTGTCAGGTGGGTCAGTACCGATGTCTATCCGCTGACCTCCAAACCAGCCTGCGGAGATGCATTTTGAAGCGGCCTTAGGAAGAAAAGATAGGAGGCCAAGATGGCTTCTGCCAGCAGAATGCATTAGAACTAAGTCCACAGCCACATCTGTCTCATGTGGAGTGACTGCTGAGCACGGCCTCTGGCTAAGCACATATTTACACTCCCTTCGTCTGCTGCTGCCTCTTCATTCTGTGAAAAGGGAAGTTAAGGAATTCATCCAGCAGCACACAGCTGCCAGCTGCCTTAGTAGCAGTATACTCTCACGTAGGCTTCCCAATGAGAATAAGTGTATAAGCAAAAATAGCTAATATGTCTGCGAGTGGTGACTCTGGACTAAACCAGGGTAAAGGCCACTGCAGAACAGATTCTAGTCATATCCCCACCTTAGGTTACTAGGCTCAAGGGCCAGATGTGGCGAGGAGGGAGTTCTTTACAACACACAGGAAATCACAGGCCTTGTTACCAAGACAGTGCTGGCTGCCCCAGATGAGTGCTGTGCCCGTTTTAGCCCTGCAGGGGCCCATGCTGGGTCACAGAGACCAGAAACTGCGGCTGCTCACTTTTACCATCCTCTCCCAGCACATGGCGTGAACTGAGACCTTTCTTGCGGAAAAGCAGGGAAAGGACTGGGCCTTGCTTGGGTCCCATGAGGATCCCTCTCAGTTTTCAGGGGTGCTCAGAGACCTAGAGGAGAAAGCCCTTTTCTTAAAGCTGACACCTTTGCTTGTTCCTAACCATGGGAAAGTGGCCATTCTCTAACCTGTACATTGCCCTGGTGACACTGAGCGGTCAGTCCCCATCGGTGTCTGACCCAGGTACCTGAAAGCTAGGGTTGGGGGTGGAGTAGGGACACACTGTAGACTTCCAGGGTCTGGGAGGCCCTCTGGCTAGTTAAACACTTTATCACCACCACCACCACCACCATTACCACTATTACCACTATCACCATTTTCATTTAAAAGCAAGATAAATAGCCATATAAGAATTCTATGTGCAAGTAAAGCCTCCTTTAGGCCTAAAAAAAATTTTTTTCCCCCAAGAAACATTCATTTTACCCTTTGGTTCCAAGCCAAAGCATTTGCTGCTGGGTTGTCTCATTACCCACTTCCTGGGCCACCATGATTCAGTTGAGAAGTTGCTCCTTACAGAACACACACACACACACATACACCGTACATTTCTGCATTTCTTCTTCCTCCAGTCAGGGAGACAGGACTGGCCTCACGTGTGGTGCAAGGCACTGCTATGCAATGAGAGGAGGGGGGTTTAGGGGACAGGTTCAACTACACACAAAGTGTGTGTGTGTGCGTGGGGTGTGTGTGTGTGTTATGATGCAAAGTCCTGTGGAATTCTCCTGAGGTTCATTTTTGCTTTATGCAAGGGCTAATTAGCTGAATTGGCAAATAGGTTTTTATTTATTTTTCCCTGTAAATATAATTATAGCTTGAATCGTGAGGCTAGAGCCACAAAACCAGCCATGGTCTTCAAACTCATTGTGGGAGTAAGGAAACCTTTTGTTAAACAAAGAACTATGCAGACTCACAGCGCCATCAACAAGCGAGCAGAAGCTTTCTGTGGTGGCGGTAGGTAGCGGTGGGACAAAGAGGAGTCCATTGTCTGTGCATCTTATTTTCCTGTGGTCCCCACCCCCAGCTCAGTCCCTGCTTCTGTTCTGTGGAACATCGGGGTTCTGAAGGACATGGTTTGAAAAACACTGCTATAGTACACTGCCAGCCCTTATAACACATTTTGTGGTCTCTGCCTCCTGGGGTTATTGAACAAGGAAGAGACGTGGGTATTTTTGTGTTCAGGCCTTTTGTACAGAAAATGCCAGTGGTTACCAGCCAAGGCCCTTTTCAAGCAGAGCCTTGACCCTGAAGTTGGGTATGAGCTTCAAAGAGCTGACTTTATTGAAAGGTGACACGGGACAGCTCTGGACTTGGTAAGTGGGTGTTTGAGGGCTGGAAAACATCCTTGGCCACTCTCTTGGGCCTGAGATAAAAACAGTTCTAGTGTGCTCATTCTGAGCTTGAGTGTGATGGTTAAGAGATTTATTTATCTTGCCTTTCAAACCGAGACCATACCTTCACTCCCCCACCCCCACCCCCATCTAAGAGACCAAGGAAACTAACGCAGGTCAACAAGAGAAGGGTGGCCAGGCTCTCTGCCTGAGCCACTGATAAGCTGTCATAAAGGTGTCCAACTGGGGCTCTGTCTCTTGCTCTGAACTCCTGGGACAGAAAGAGCATTTCTGTTATATTTGCCCTTACTTCAGCAGATCCTGAACAGGGGCTTACCCTGGAGGATCACAAATTTGCTTTTGAGTGACCCTCCCCCCCCTACTTTCCCCCATTCGAGCCCTACACAAATGTGAGCATCGGGAATATTGAAAGTCATGATGCAAAACTCCTGGAGGCCAGTCTCTCCTTGTGGGCTCAGCTGTCTCCTATACTGCTCAAGGCACTTTCTTCTCCTTTGAGTGACACCCTCATCAGGCTGTGTGAAAGGGGGCCGTGTTTGCCCATGCATTCTCTAAGTAATCAGTTAGAGTATCTTGACTTAACCATGAAAAGTAGCCAGTAAAACAAGGAGGAAAAGTGTCACCTACGCAGAAATCTTTCACCCTGTTGGTAGGCAGCTGTTTACTAAGTCAGCACTAGAGAGCCATGGACACATCCCCTTCTTTCCCCCCCTCTGCTCAAGTCCCTGGACTTCTCTTAGTGTTACATCTTCAAAAAATAAATGCGTCTGGGATCACCTACAGCATATTAGTTTCTAGCAGCAACCAACTGATGATGTCTAGAGTTGCTTAGAATTATGGTCACCCAGAGGTTGGGGGCGGGGGGTGATGCAGAGGAGAAACTGGGAACCAGGAGACAGGCTGTGACGGATCAGGCTATGGGACTTTGGGAAGAAAAGGTGGGCGAGAAAAGGACTTAGCAGGTAACTTGCAAATATCTTTGTTCCAGAAGCACTAGAGTGGCAGGTTGGGGAGCCATGGATTGTAAGCCTCAGGACTCTGAAGAGCTAACAGTAAATGGGAGCCTTGGCGTTGGGAGAGGAGGCAACGCTAGCCAATGCGGATGGACAAGACCCTCCCTGCAGGCTTGTGGGGAGACACTGAGACTCAAAGGGAATGAGACTGCTACTTGAATACAGTTGGCTCTCCACATCCGTGGGATGCAGACCTGACCTGGCAATCCATGAACTGGATGGGAAATTCTTGAAGAAAGAACTTGACTGACTATTTTCATTCTTGGCATTATACCCTAAAATACAATTTAACAACTATTTGTATGTATTTATCTATGTCACCTAGAGAGGATTTGAAATATATGGGAAGCCATGCATAGGTTAGCAGCAAATACTATGCTATACTTATTACTATAAGCACCAGTAATCTTTGGTACCTATGGGGAATCTTGGAACCAATCCTTCCATGGACCCTGAAGGCAGACTGTGATGGAACCTAATGCTGTTTAAATTTCACCTGTGTCAAGTATTCTACCTTGCAAGTTCAATAGTCCATCTTTATCCATGGATTTACTTCCTTTTTTTTTTTTTTTTTTTTTTTACAGTTTCAGTTGTCTGTTGTTGACCACTGACTGAAAATATTAAATAAGAAGTCCTAGAAAGACCAAATTTCTAAGTTTTAAATTGCATTCTCCATTAGCACAGCAAAATCTCACCCTGTCTGCTTTGTTACACCCAGGGCGCCAATCTCTTGGTTCAGTGTATCCAGGCTGTACGTGCTATCTGCCCATTCGTAGCTTTCTTGAATATAAGATTAGCTGTCACAGTATCAAGGGGCTAAGTTCAAGGAACCCTTCTGTAGCAATCTATGCATTAATACTTCCTTTATATAGAACAGGGTTTTATGACAAGGAGAGATCATACTTGTATGCTTTTTATCATAATATGTGGCTGGAGTTGTTTTATAGTTAAGTAGTTATTAATCTTTTATTGTGCCTAATTTACAAAATATTGGGCAAGGTTGTTGCTATTGTTGTTTTGTGGTGATAGGGATCAAACCTAAGGTTTCTCTACTACTGATCTACACCAACAGCTCTGTGCCAAATTGAAAAGGGAAACTTGACTGTAGGCACAAAACTGGAACCTAAACCTGGCATAGTAGATAGAATTCAGTCTGACCTTCAATTCCAACCATCAAGCAGGGACTTGGTTGTCTTATTTTATGCCTTGGGAGGGGTGTAGACAAGGTATCTCTTTGTAGACTGGCTGTCGTAGAATTCACTCTGTTCTCAAACCCAGAGATCCACCTGCCTCTGCCTCTTGAGTACTGGGATTAAAAGCTTGCATAACTACTGCACCAATTTGAAAAGCTAATGAAATCAGAGTAAGGTTAACAATCATCATTGGCTCTATATTTCTGTGGGGAAACTGAGGCACAGAGTCATCTAGTATCTTGCCTAACATTGGTAAGGGAGTAGAGTCAAGAGTCAAGCCAATTCAACTTAGGAGTTTCCCCTTATCCACTCATCCAGCACATACCCTACACATCTAGATCTCCACCAAGTCGTCAAGCAAAGTGAATAGCATAGTTATATGGGTGGGCTTGGAGGGAGGAGAGGAAATGGGGAAACGAGGCAATTATATTCTAAATCTCAAAGTAAAAGGGATAATTTTTAAAAAAGAAAAAGCAAACAGGTTTTCTCTCTCTCTCTCTCTCTCTCTCTCTCTCTCTCTCTCTCTCTCTCTCTCTCTCTCTNTCTCTCTCTCTCTCTCTCTCTCTCTCTCTCTCTCTCTCTCTCTCTCTCTGTGTGTGTGTGTGTGTGTGTGTGTGTATACAAGCACATGGGGAATAACACTAAGAAAAATTAGAAACTTAGATTATCTAACAGGATAGACACAAAGTCATTTGAATTCTGCTATCAAATTAGATGATTAATTACTTGATTTTAATATACATTTACATGCCCTATCTACTTCTAATTGTAAAACCATAGTCACGGTTTGCACAATGAATACAAAACTGAGTGTGTCTTCTCTGGACACTCCATAACTAAGAGATGAAAGGAAGTGATTTGAACCATACTAGGTGACAGAGGAAAATGTCACTAATGTACTGTCTGAAAGTTGAGACTCCTCACTATCAAGAGAGCTAGCTCTTCAACGGAGAGGATCCATTTGACACATTTGCAAATAAATGACTCACATTCTCAGAGGAGAACAGTTCCCATGAAACTGAATCTCGGCATCTTTAACAGTGGCTTCCCTCGCTCACTCCCAACTCTGGTCTAATTGCGTACCTAGCAATCTAGCACCAAGATGACACCTTCAGTCTCTATACATAGCCCAACTCTGATGAGGCCAGCAGCTGGACATCTGTGCCTCCCGTCTCTCATGGAGCTTGAGAACACAGAGAAGGATTGTGCTTCAAGTCACGTTCTGCATTGCCTTTGATTGACCTGGAATTACCCCATCCTCCTCCCACCCAAAGGTTCAGCTGTCAAACATCCCATACGGTGGAATCCATTAATACACACAAATGGCATCCAGTCCAGTTCAGGCCCAGAGCAGAAGCTCCATAAAACTCCCAGGAGTTTAGGGTGGCTGGTGGCAGCTGGGGCAGAGGAACACATGACAGGACTTCTGTTGCCAGGAGATTTCTCTCCGAAAGGAAGGCCTTCGTCTTTTCAGACAGGGAGAACGGACACACAGCACCAGGTCGGTAAGCACAGTGTTCTGAGGAGCACGACCTGCTGTCCCCTCTCGGCAGATGCACGATCTCTCTAGGTTACAGTCAACAGGGGACATCTAAAGGGCAACTATTCTTTCCCATTGCACTGCAGGGTGACATTAACATGACTCCTTTTTCCAGCGGACAAGGGAAAGGCAGAGGAGATAAATGGGCTGAAGTTTCAATTGAAATGAAGATCAATAAAGTATTCTTTCCTAGATGTGTACAACATAAACCTATGCAAGAGAAATAAATCTGTGACCCCAGGCCTGGGTAGATATCCACAGAGCCTTTCCTGAAGTGTTGAAATCCCTTATGACACCACTTCTTACTTTCCCCAAAAAGGTTGAATTCAGAAATACCTATGGACTCCACCCTATTGTGACCCCCAGAAATCCATCAAATAGACATTCCCCTAATGAACAAACAGTACAACAGTGGATGCTTCAATGGCCAAATATGCATGGTCATGCTCCCCTGGGCTGGTCCGTGATCAGGCTACTCCGTCCACACCCTAGAAGGGGTAATGGGAAGACTGCACTTGGTTTTGAGGGTCCTGGATACCAGTGTTTTGATGGCCTTGGCTGGGATGAAAACAAGTAAGTCTGAGGTGCCTTGTGAGCTGGGTGGTCTGACCAGGGAAGGCTGTATGGTGTATAGCAGACTCCAGCTCATGGCCTACCAAGCATGGGATCCTTTCTGTTTCTATAGCACTATCCTATGAGTACTGTAGGTTTCTTCTGTAAAACAGACTTTCTTAGAGCCATGAAGACAGGGAACTCTCGGGGAAATCCTGGTGACAGGAAGGCACCTACTCAGGAATTCCCTATGTCTACTCTAGTCAATGGCCTTTAACTTTTAGATATGACCTTCAGGAACACAGCACAATTGCCAGCACCCTCTCTTCGGTCAACACACATGTTCTCCCAATTGTGATGCATGGAAGTTGGGCACGAGAATTCAAACCAGGATCGGGATGAGCTGAGCTCAGAGGCCCCTTGATGGGGTGGAGCTGGAGAAGCATCCTCCCACTGAGAACCATGACTCTAATTGAAGGTTAATCATACCATTTCAGTGTCAGACTTGAGCTGTTCTGCCTGGCTGTCCCAGAACTGGGGGTTCCAAAACACCTCTAGACTTTACTTTATAGAAAATTAGTTGAGAACCCACAAAAGCTCTGCCTATGACCATTGTTGAATTGTCCTATTCTTCTCTGACGTAAATGCTTCTGCCTGCAATTCAGACTCATATAAAGAGAAAACGAAAGAGTCACAGAGACCACTGTGGCAAACACTTAGGTAAGATGTGGCACCTCAAGTCAGAACTAGGAATCAGAGCTAAGCATGATAAACTCTAGTGTGCACGGGGCACGGAGCTCACAAAAGAATAGCTGGAAACTGCCAGGTGCAAACAGCCATGAACAGACAGATCTGTGGTTACCACTCTGAGCATCCAAGAAGCACCTGATAAATACAGATAGGGTGAGCCGCATAATCACAGTCCCAAGAAACTGCTCTTGAAGCCAAGTCTTTACTTCATGTTGGAGCTTTAGGCTCTAAACCACTCTTGAGTAATGTCTCCTGCCAATCTGTCACTTGAGTTGCTTTGGAAACCCTTTTTTTTTTTTTTATTTAAAGGAATTCCACACCGATAAGAAGTTTATTACTCTGTCATCCCATTTGTTAGGCTAGTTGTGATATGTCAGAGGAACGTAAATAATCCCATTCAATTGAAAACAAAAAAACAAAAAACAAAAAACACGAAGATTTCTTGCAAGCATTCGGAACTTTCAGCATCTCAAGCTCCATCTGCATTTTTCCAAATGCTGGGCTGATTTTTTTTTTTTTTTCATGACTGTATGTTGAGAAAGCCATGAGGGGTGGGGTGGGCAAGACTCTCAGATGACCCTTCAGGAAAACCTGTCCACATCTGGCTCTCCTCTGCCACCTGCTGTATCGAACCTGTCTCTTTTGCCTTATCCTGGGAAAATGTACATTTCTCGAACCATCACCACATACGCATCTGTAGACACCTTTCCCAACTCAGCCACTTCAATAGACAACTTGGTTTGCTTGTAATGGAGACAGAAGGCTCTGCCTTCCCAGGTCAGCCTCACCAACAGAAAGATTAGATAAAAATTACCAAGTAACTGAAAGGTTCAGAAGTCAGCTGCTTTGGGCTTTGTTTTTCTCTCCTTAGGTGTTTACGGTGGAGTGGGAATGGAAACTCGAACACAGACCAATTTTGTGTTCCTGTCAGCATCTCATGACAGGTCCTAGTTAAACCCCATAAACTGTGAAAAATGGACAAGTCTTGGTTTTGATAACCTACCCTGGGATGAGGACCAAGGAGTTAAAATCTCTGAATTCCGGAGTTTTATCTCATGTGTTTTCCAGTGATTAATCCCAAACTTATCTTACTTCGTCAACAGTTTCAACAAGCCAAAAGGGACGTTTTGGACGTCTGGCTGTAGCTCTCCTCTCTTGGCCCGGCTTACCAGTGCCAAATGAAATGCTGATTAACCAAAAGTGCCCCTCCTCCCCCTTTTCCAGGCACGCGGAATTGCAAGAGAATACAGCAATGCTCTGGAGATTGTAGACGTGGGTGGGAACTGCAGACAGGAAAGTTTGACTGTGGGGAAGGCACTGGTGTTGAAGAGGAATAGGAAGCAAGGGGTCCAGGGTTTAGGCCGTGGAAAAGCAACAGGGCTGAGCTGAACAGGGGACGTGAGGGGTTCCAGAGAATGCTGGAGAGAAGGGTCTAGAGGGAAAGGAGTGTCAGAAATAGGAATTGGTGGAGACTGAAGTCAGGTGGACAGACATGGAGACTGGCTGTGAGGGGTATGGTTCCGGGAACCACTGCATATGATAGTGTAGGAGAGCCAGATGCTCTGATATTGGTGAGAGGGTAACAGACATGAGAAAGGAGTGACAAAGAACTAACTGGGGATCCGATTTAGAAACATCAGCTAGGTAAAGTGGTTGGGGTCTAGACCCTTTGTGTTTTCCCCTTGGTTTGTGCACTTCCCTAACTGTGTCCTTTTCTCCTCATCTCTGGACTCCATCCATCATCCATGCACAGGACCTTCAGTACCATTCTCCTCATCCCTGGACTCCATCCATTATCCATGCACAGGACTTACAGTACCATTCACCTACAGCATCTTACCCACAAAATCCTGACTTAGTATTCCTAGAAGCTTAGGTGAATCCCTGAATAACTGTGAAATACAAGCTCAAAATGCTGCTTAGATGAAGGCTTAAACCACACCCAAACCAGCACATGGCTAGAAAATGAGATGCCAGCCTCAGTCTCATGTCAAGTTGCCTCAGACCTCTGAAGGACAGGTGGACATTTGGGAAATCTGTCTTTGTTCATGGACCCTTAAGCTGATTGGGAGTTGGAGACCCATCCGCTCACTTACTAAAATCCTGGTCCAGGGAACCAACTGGAACTTTTTGCAGAGTTCCGAGTTGACAAACCTCTCACTGAAATCCTTTAACCTATCTGAAGCATATAGGATATAAACTTTGGCTTCTACACAGGTCAAAGGTTACTGGGTAAATCTCTTCAAATCTCCCTGCAGCCTTACCAAGGGCCCATAGGAGGCTTTAGTGCCCTCTGTGGTGGGAGTCAGACTCACTCAGCTTTCTAGAATGTTCTGTGGTGAAGGCCATTCTTCTTGGCTCTGCGGCCCACCCTTTTGTCTTTTTTGAGGTTCTCACTCAGTACTGGCCTTTGGGGGAACTCCATGGGGCTACTATGCATGGACTCACTCACTCACTCACTCACTCACTCACTCACTCACTCACTCACTCACTCAGGGCAGCACCAGGAGAAGTGAGCTGTGAGTCTGTCCTTCTCAGCCTGCTGCTGGGGGAAGAGCTGGGCTCACTTGTGCCTGTGACTGCTCTGTCAAATCAATTCAAGAGACCATAAAGATATAAGCACTGAACAGCACCATCACGGGACTCTTTTATTTTTTTCAAGGCTCCCTGCCAGATATAACAAGAATAAATATGAAATGGCTTCATACTCCAAGCATGAACTAATGTTGGGGCTGGGGCTGATAAGTAAGAAACAGCTAAACAGGCTTTGACATGGTGACTCTGGAGAGAGCAGTGTTCTCACTGGAAGTGGGGGTGTGGGGATTTACAGGGGCTGCTGAGGACAGAGCTGTCTGGGAGAGGTTCCTCCCTCATAAAAAACCCAGGCCCCCGCTGGCTGATTCTCACGTTAGGAAAACACTGATAAATCGTCAGGACACTCCAAGAACGGTTCCCTATGTGCCTTCTGAGCGCTGCGCCCCTCCTTCCTTATCTGGTTCTAATTTTCTTCATGGGTGCTGTTCCCAGTCAATTAATGGAAAGGATTTTTGGCTCGAAGCCCATAACCCACCTGGAAAAAAACAAAACAAAACAAAACCCCCGAAAGCCTCATATTCTCCGGTCTCAGAGAAGTAAAAAAAAAAAACAGGACCCTCCCCTTCCTGTGTCCCTGCTGGGTCAGAAATGGGTGCCTAGGACACAGGTGGGGGGGGGGTAGCTGGCTGGACCCCTCTCTGTGCAGGGAGCTGTGGTAAATCACCGGCTTTCAAAGTCTGAGGGAAAATAAGACCATTATGAGGCTTTTAAGATCAACCATAATAGACTCCCTACAATTTGCCTCTCTTTGGCTGCCTTTATGGACCCCCTGGGCTTCCCTCAGTGCTTGGTCTGACACTCCCCAGCATGGTACTGGGGTAAGAGAAGGGTTAGGGGGCAGTTAAATAGATCTGAGGTAAATACTACCTCAAGGGCAACCTCACTAGACAGCCTTGGCCATACAGGTTCACCCCTCAGCTAGGGACTGAGTGCCTGTGTTTCTAACAGAAGTCAGATGGCGAAACCCTGATGTCCAATGAAATGGGATTTCGGTGAGATCTCCAGTGACTGGATGAGATCAGGCGAATAAAGTCCTTGTGATGTCTCCAGGGCTTCGTGAGAAGGGCACAGAGAACTTTAAGAGACAATGGGACACACAGGCTGGTCTAGAGGCCAGAAGAAGACCTTCACCAAACCTGACTGTACTGGTCCCCTGATCTTATCTCAGCCTCTAGAAGAATGGGAAGCACATTCTTGTTTACAATACATAATCTAGGGCCTGAAGAGATGACTCAGTAAAGTGCTTGATGCATGACCTTGAGAACCTAAGTTCAGATGGCCAACAACCATATAAAAATCCAGGCACAGTAGTGAGTGCCTGAAGTCTTGATGCTGAACAGAGGGGGATCCCATGGCTTGGTGGCCAGTTGGTTTTGTTGACTTAGTGAGCTCTAGGAATAGAGTAAAATAAAGTAAGAAAAATAGTTATGGAGAGAGTTACAGAGAAAAACAGCTGGAGACAGAGAGATGACTCAGCGGTTAAGAACACTGACTGCTCTTCCAGAGGTTCTGAGTTCAAGTCCCAGCAACCACATGGTGGCTTAGAACCATCTGTAATAAAATCCAATGCCATCTTCTGGTGTGTCTGAAGAGAGTGACAGTGTACTCACATACAAAAAAATGAATAATTAAAAAGAAAAGAAAACAGCCAACGCTAAGCATTGGCCTCCACATTCATATACAGCATGTCTTATACACATGTACCCCCCTACACACACACACACACACACACACACACACACACACACACACAAAACCTAGTCTATACCCCTCTGTTATACTGTACTAAGACAACTTCTGCTCTTGTTTCTATAAAATAGAGAATGGAATGTCTACACGCACAACAGCCAGAAGGATTCAAGGTGATGCATATGGAGAGTGATGGTGGGCATGACGACCACTGAGGTTGCCACAGCTACCACAGTCTTCACTGTTACCACCCCTACCATATTATCTTTCCCATGACCTCAGCCACAATGGAATAAGAACAGAGACACCACACGAAATCCAGCTCAGCAACACTCCCAGTGATTGGCAGGTGTCACTCACATCATATTTCCTGCCGTTATCCTTAAACTGCATGATTAGGATGAAAGAAAAGACAAACTATAACATTCATTCAGTCACTCAACAAATACTGGCTGTGTGCTCAAGCACCCAGCATTCACCTAGAATCATGGGCGAGTCATTAGCAGGGAGGACTCAGGAGAACATCACCACCTTTGTCACTGGGGCAGCAAAGGCAGGGGTGGACAGAGCTTGGAAAGCACAGAACAAAGGGCTCAGCTGCAGCCTGACTCACTGCTCATGTCTGCGTTACAGCCAAGTGGCAGCTCACAGGACACACCAGGGCTGTGGGCCCTCAGGTGCTGTGGATCTCCTGAGAATGCTCACGGAAACTTTGACCAGTACTTATTAAGTTCGTTCCAATATTAGGTACCGTGCTGAACCTAGGAGAGCCAGCCTTACCCGGGCTTGTCCCATAAGTGGAAAGGATAGGCTGGCAAGCGACAACCATCCTTCCAGCACTTACGCCGGAGCCCTCGACAGCCATGCTTTGAAACTGTGCGACTTCAAGCTCTCAGCCAAGGCCTTCTCCTCTCTAACCATTGATTTCAGTTACAGGATTATCTTGACAACACGGAGGGCAAAGATTAACGTTCCCCACCGGAAGGATGGACAGACAGGAGAAGCAAAGAGTTGGGCCTGCATCCGATTTGGAAACCCTACAAGCTGGTTCCCCACGGCACAACTCCCCATGGGATCCATTAGGAAGCTGCCTCTCCCCACGTCTCTCCTCACTATCCCCCCAACCTCCCCATCAGCCCATAAGCTGTGCTCTGGGACTGAGAGCAGTGTGTTTTTTAAACAGTTAAATCTTTCATTGCAGACCAATTAAAATTTAAAGTCAGCCTTTCTTTCCCTTACCCTCCCTCCCTCTCCCTCTCCTCTCTGTCTTTGTCTGTCTCTCTTTCCCTCTCTCTCCCCCCTCTCTCTCTCTCACACACACACACACACACACACA
>NC_034603.1:4171944-4183307 GCF_900095145.1 Mus pahari | reverse complement strand
TCTCTCTCTCTCTCTCTCTCTCTCTCACACACACACACACACACACAGAGTCATCCCGACCTCTCTGCTGGTTACCACTAGAAACAGGATTTCAAACCTTGACAAGAGGGCGCCCTGTCACATCTACTTGGTCCTTCCTTTCTAAAGTTCTTTCAGAGAGCTGCTGGGTAGGATCTAGATGTCTCTCATAGAGAACGTCCTGAGAACGCCTGTTCCTGAACACCATAGCTTACCCCTCAGCTTCTTGAGCATCGTCAGACAGAGCTCATGTGTATGTACCACGGCATGCTGTCATGTCAGACAGCTATACCCCCAGACCCCAAAGCTACTGTACACTCTCCAGATCTCCAAATTTTGGGGTGTCCTCCTATTCTGTCCTCAAGATTCACTGTCAGTGTCTCTTCCTGGCTCATGAACTTTTGGATGGCTCCTCTGTTCCAGCCATATTGTCTACGTGGTCTGTGGGTCCCAAACAATAGACTCTAGTGTGGCACTAGTCTGTGTTGGTGCTGGTGTCTCTGGCTATGTGAGAATGTGAATGCGCTTGCATGATACCTCTGTCTCTCTCTGTGTATGTGTACACGTATGTGTCTTAAGGTGCAAGTTTTGGAGTGTATGCCGGAGCCCATCTGCTTCTCTGATGTGTCCAAACCAGCTTTTAAGGTTCCTCCAGAGCTCCTCTCCGTGAACTCTGTCACAGCTGAAAATGGCCTTTGGCACTGTGCTCCTTCTAAACAAGCATGTGGGTGTGTGCACCAGACACACAAGCAGTTACACTCCTTACCTTTAAAAATCTGTTCATGAGGAGGAGTGTCTGATGCATGGGGCAGGATTGTATCGGCTCTATAGAGAATCTCTGAGGCTCAGGGAAGAGGCTGTGACCAGACCCTGGAACAGTGCATGATACAAGCTGGAGAAATATCTACTGTGCTCAGTCAGATGGGCCAGGGACCAGAACTGAGGTCCTGGCTGGATTTCTTTATTAGAAGATAGATTCTAACTTAACAACTGACTACCTAATTATCTTAGACTAAGCATGCGAAGTCTCCATCTGCCTTCTTTCTCAAATGGGACAGATTTCTGCCTTTCCTTGGCCCCACACTCACTTTATTCCAGGGATGGCATCCGGAATTTGTTCACCATGCCTGGAGGTGCTGGGTGCTACAGAAACCCCTGAACATGTATTTCCCACGTGACCCTCGTATTTCCCACGTGATCCTCCGGACCGACTCTCTGTGAATGTATTTATGTGCTGTTATTCTGCATTAAATGGGTGAGGAAACTGGAGTTCAGAGATTAAGCAACTGGTGGGAGGTCACACAGCTGGTAGGTAAGCAGCTGACGTGCACAAAGGCAGTTTGACATTTCTACATTCAAGGTAGCATGTCAACGTGAGCAAAAATTACCGCCCCTTTAACGGAAAAGCAGAAAGGTTAATTAGGAGAGAGAGGTCACACACAGCAAGTGTGGAAGGTCCTTGCAAGGTACATGGGGGAAAGATGGTTTTCCCTTCTCCTAGCTGAACATCACACACACACACACACACACACACACACACGCACGCACGCACACGCACACGCACACGCACACGCACATGCACGCACACGCACACACACACACACTGCACCTTTGGAGAGTAGCAACCTGCTAATTCACTTTCCAGATCCCACAAAGCTGTGTCTCTGGGTGATCGTAACTTGGTAGAGCCAGCGGACAAGCTCTGCAAGGCTCTTGGAAAGATGTCATTAGTTGGAAATGATGCCAGAAGTCACAATGGGGAGCCCGTTTACAAACACTCTCAGAACAAGCATTGTGTGCAGCTTCCAGGGCCTTCCCAGGTGGACTCTCTGGGCCAGGCCCCCCAGCTCCACCCAGGCATCTACTCCAGCGAAGACTGACCACAGTCATGCAGGGAGGAAACATTTGACCGGGTTTGCTTGCCAGCAATTGAGAGAGATTGATTCCTTTCTCCTGAAGGAATATCAGAGAGTGACAGTCTAGTATCTGACTGATGCAGAATCTAAAACTCTAGCTTTAAAAAAAATTAATTGAGCATTTACTTTCAGCCAGATATTGGACATGAATGTAGGAAAAGTCCTTGGAACAGATACCATTATGTCTGATGTTGTTAAATGTGCAGTGAGTAGAAAACGTTTTAATTATGGCCGGCGCCTATCTGGAAGGATTAATTTGTATTTGATTTCTATCTATTTTTGGTGGCCGATTTAACCTTGCTAAAGCCCCTAGAACTGTATCCTAGAATGAGGGTCATCCTTTCCAAAAATTCCTAGTGGCTTGGATGGAGGAGGCAAAGTTGTCAAATACAGTACAGCACGAGGTGCACCAGGTGCCGTGACTTATATTTGCTAAATCCAGCAATCCTAGATAGTGCTTGAAATAGAAGCTAAGCTGACAATACAGTGTGGACAGAAATTCATCCCCGAGTCTGTAAAAATGAGTTTGTGAACTGAGATTCATCTTCATTAGAAAATAATACCTTTTATTTTTAGAGTACCTTGGAGTGTAGGAAGTGGCTGCGCGCGCACTCTGTCATTCGATTCTCCCAGTAACCCGGTGAGACGAGAAATGTGACTCTAATTATTTCCAGAAAAAGAAACAGGCTCCGGGAAGCTAGGCCTCCTCAGAAGGCTCCAAGTTCACATGGGCCGGGGCTGTAATCAAACCCATGACAGCAGCCAGTTCAGGTTGGCTCTGGGACCCTGGTGCGAGTCCCAGCCTGGCTTGGGCTTCTGCATTCCAGAAATGATATCACTACGTTCACTTCCACACTGTTTTTTTTGCACCAAATTGTGGGCACCATGAAGTTTTAGGTGTGCCTGCTTCCAGGCTACCTCTCTGCGGCTTGCAGAGAAGCCGAACTCTGACTATTTTGTTTAGTGAGGTCGCCAGTTACACGTCCATTGCCGGGGCATCCTTGGAAGGCTTGTTACTAAGTCTCTAGCTCTTCACCTTCCAGGCTGGGTTACACCTTTCTACAAAGATGGCGTGAGTCCTCTGCAGCTCAAGGAAGCTGGTGTGGAGGGTGATTTATGGAGAAGAGACATGTTCAAAGAGCCAGGTCAGATTTTTGGGGATGCCCTCGAGACCCCCCAGAGGAGTCAAGACTGAGGAATGTACCAGCAAGCATACTCAAGACAGCCATTTGCCTGGGGTGGGGGAGGGCCCCCCTGTCAGTGTTCAAGGTTTTACACGTCCTAAAATCTTTACTTATGGACATCAGGTCAAAGGGAAGGGAAAAACCCAGCTGCACTTTAAAATTGCCTGCATGTGGCTGCTGCTTGCGATCTGGCTGCAGCTGGTTTCGCCATCACAGAGGCCAACAGTTCTCTGTGTTATAGGGAATAAAGAAAACAGGAGCGCCTACTTTGATAAAAGTTTCAGTTTTTCACTCTGTAAAGGGTATTCAAACGGGATAATGTGATAATGTTCTTTTCTTTACATCAGGTGTTAGAGGATGGGGGCCAGCTGTAGTGTCGGTTTGAATTTCTAATACCTCGGAGTGAGATTTATTATCTACCGAGTTGTGGATCTAAAAGACCCGGCTTATTACTGGTGGAATTCATCTTGGAGGGAGTGAGGGGAGACATCTTCTCCATGGTGAAATGCTACAAGGACTTCCGTGGCTTTGTGATTTTGAAGCAAGATGGCAGGAGTTTTGCTGGTCTGTATGCTCCTGAGCTTGTGATGCTCCCAAGCTTGTGGTGCTCCTGAATTGGAGCACTCTCGAGCTTGCCGTTCTCCTGAGCTGTCCTTCCTCTCCAGGATCTCACTTACCAGTGGCCACTAATGCCCGCCCCATCCTAGGGGGAAGGCCACCTTTGAGAATATAGGGACGGCCTTGGATCAGTGTCAGGACCCTTGGTCAATCTGGTTAGGTATGCCGCCCGAGCACAGGACCCCCTCTCACATTTCCTGGATCTGGAGCCTGGAGAAAGGATTACTGAGTAAGACTCATCTCATTGATGAGTTCACAGGTCCTTTCTTGCACCTCAGGTGGGGTGACATGGAGAAGTAGAGGGCCACCCACAAGGCCTTGCACTGAGACGCCATGAACATTTAGTGGAGTCAAAGAAAAACAAAACATAGCCTTGCAGATTATTTTCCACCCCATTGTCCCCTCTCACCACTTTCCATTCCAGCCCCAAAGCCATGAAACCACTAACTGGGCTAATTCTGCAAAACTGGCCATCTCAGAGGTCGATAGACATCACTTCTAACACACTTGCAGGAAGGTGGGGCTCCTCTTCCATTTGTCTTACGATGTCATGTTGGAGCCTGTACAACACAAGCAGAGGACTGTGGGTGTAGCTCAAATGGTACAGCACTTGCCTAGCATGCATAGAGTCCTGGGTGCAATCCCCAGTACCATAAAAAAATAAAACCTAGTAAAGCAAGGGTGGGAGAGATGGCTCAGTGGTTAGGAGTGTGCTGTGTAGGCAGGGTCAAGTCCCAGCCATGTTAGATGGCTCACAATCACAGTTACTCCAACTCCAGGGAAGCACCTCTTAAGGAGTGCGCACACACACACTCACACACATACACACTCACTCACACACACCACATATAACCCCCCAATTTTTTAAATAGACCTTTAAAAAGGAAGAATTTGCTAAAGCCAAATTAAGAGGTATATAGATTCTTAAGTCAATGCAGTATGGATCCTGACCTGAAAATCAGATAACCTTTGAGACTATATAACTTCTTGAAATTTTATTTTACTTTATTTAAAAAAAGGAATAGTACTACAGATTGGAGATCCCTACTCAAACAAACAAACAAACAAACAAACAAACAAAAAAACAAAAACAAAACCCTAAAATCCAAGATTCTCGAAAGCAAAACCTTTAGAACATTTGCATCTAGTCGCTAGTGGAACATTCCATTCATGCCCTCTGACATAGGCAAGTCCTGCGCACAGGAAGTACATGAACTATATTAGTGAAGTCTGTGTTTACACTTTGGTCTCATTCTTAAGGTAACTCATTATAGATAGGCAACTGTTCCAAAGTCTGGGCCACTTCAAAGCCTAGAGCACTTCTGACCCCAAGGGAATGGCAGTCCTTTACTGTGCACTGAAGAACAGGATTTCAAATGCTTGAGACGATATAAGCCAGCAAGTGTTGGCAACCCTAGCCAATCCTGCTTCCCACACTCTCTCCAGCAACTCTCGCCTACCCACCTTTCTAGAACCTCTGACTGGGTGCCCTGATAAGGGCTGACTTGGAGCAGCCAGCATTTGCTTGAGGTAAGTAAGTACCCTGGGGCTTGTGGGATTGGAGACAGGAAGGCCTCTTCCCGGGAGGGAGGCAGCTGAACCCTCAGAACAGGATAGAGGCAGGGCTGCCTCCTCAGTTCCATAATTAAAAACTGAAACCCGATACTCTTCTGCTAGGGGAGACCTGACCACCCGGTTTCATCTTTCAAAGGGTTACCTGGATCTTTATTAAAGGCTGACTCGTGCCTAAGACTGGGTCACTCCCACTCGGCAGCCTTCTGACCTCCGCCCCTCACAGCAGTTTGGGGGTAAAGATGGAAGGTGGAATTCAACCCTGGCTGAACAGGACGCTGGAGCAGTCGGAGCCTAGGGCAGATCCTAACTATACCTTGAGCAGGCGAATCTATCTCTTCAGGTGAGGAAGACCTTCTTGCATCCCAAATTCAGTTCTTGGGCACATTTCCCTTTTCCTATTTTCTTGTGGCACTCACCCCTGTGTCTCATGAACCTAGTAGCTTCCTTGATTGATGCTCCCTAGACCTCGGGCTCCAGGGGAGGAACGCAGCCTGTGGTGCTCACAAGGCAGCCCAGCTCTCCACAAACATCATAGTCCTTGCATGGGGGGGAAAAGAGAAAAACTCAAAACACCAGAGGAAATATAAGACGCCTGCCTGCCAGTGGGGCCTGGGTTACAGACACTGTTTTGTTGAAGGAAGAAAGAAAGGAAGGGAGGGAAGGACAGGGAGGGTAGGGAAAGAGGGAAGGAAGGAGACTCAGTTATGCTTTTAATCTTGATAATCAAACTTTATGACACATTCATAGACTGGCAGGGCTTCGTAGAACATGATACTCAAAGACTAAAGGACTCAGGAAGGTAACATTTCTGGTAGTACGGCTCACTGATGCATATTGTAAATTCCCTCTCCCTCCCTTCTGCCTGCCCCCTCCCACCCCCTCCTGATTCTTCTCTTCCTAGACTTAGCAAATTTTCTGAACCCAAACTGACCAGAGTCTGAATCTAGGGACCTGGAGTGGAGATTTACTATAAATTTGATGAGTCAAGGAACCAATGAAGCATTGGTGGGGTGTAAATGGTGAGATTAACAAAGGAAAAAATAAAACAGTAAAAGTAAACAGACAACCACGGTAACCACGGTAACTACAGATGGTAACAGCTGGGTTTCCTTTGACCTTATCTGCAACAGAGTTTCAACCTTAGCTGGCCACCCTCAGGCAGGCACACGAAGGCAGCTAGGCAAGCGGGCTTCCAAGGGCTCCCCTGCTTGTGAAAACTGTTCAAAGGGCGGAAGGGATGCAAGGATGAGAAGGTGGGTGGCTGCCTTTTGCAGGAGCTTGAGAGATAACCTCAGCCGGAGCCTTTGCTGGCAACATAGCGAAGCAAAAGGCAAAACCTGGCTGAGGCTGAGGGAGCCTCATCCCTACAAAAACAAAGCAAAAGGAACCATGGACTAAAAGAGCAGGCAGCTTCTACAAGCTGACGTCCTGGGCCGCCTGTGGCCTTTCTGAGTATTAGAGGAGCAAAGACGAGAACACTGGTCTGTCCCCTTGTGGTGATAATCCTGCTCAACCCTGGATGGCTGCTCTCATGGTCAGGACATAACATACTCCTGCAAAGGCAGGTTTGTGGCATGTTCTCTGGTGACCCTGCATCCAGCAGGCGTGCAGTTGGGCATTGATGGTTGTGGGTTCCTGCCCAGAGGCACTGGGTTCTGAGCTCCCCCCGAGTCAGCCAATAATCGAGTTCCCCCAAACAGTATCTCAACATGCACAGGTTCTAGGTAAGCAGGGGTTAGGCTGGAGAAGTTTCTGATGTCCTCATCCAGAAGTCACATAAAATGCACAGCCGTGTAACTTTGAGGAATTCACCTTAGGAACCTGCCAACCTTTTTTTTTTTTTTTTAAAGAAATTGCAATATATGTCCCCAAAGAATCTCCCAGTTCAAAATGGTTTCTATATATGAAAGTTATTTCCCTCTAAATTATCTTTTTTCTTTTTAGTTTTTCTTTTTCTTCTGCCGTTCTTTTGACCCTTCTCTTTGTCAACACTTCTTCTACCTCACATGGGGAAGGCAGTCCAACAGCACACCATGGAAGCTAGAAGTCAGGAACTATACCCCCAAATCTGGCGCATCTGGGGATCCAAGTTCTTCCTAAAGAGAGACTATTGGAATAGAGACCTGAACGAGGAGGAAGAGCCCTGCTCCGGGTAGACGCATCCACTTAGGAGCCAGTGCTAATTTTACTATCCAGTTCTGAAATGCTAGGACAAATCTTCAATTCTCCGGCTGAATGACCAGTAAGAAGACTGGGCATTCAGCAGGCAAAGGTGGTCTAACAAGGTCCTGGGGGGTCCAAGGTAACACAGCTCTGTACCTAGAAGCGCGGGCTGATCCAGAAGCCCAGATACGTGCAGGAATGTAACATCTCTGCCACAGCAACCAAAGCAAGGCTAAGGGATGGAATGGCTAGCAACCAAAGGATCACGCTGCTTACGCTGGAGTGGATTTTATAGATCCAGAAAGCCTTGTTAGGAGAGGGGCATTTCGTCTGCAAGCTTAGCAAAAACTCCTAATTAAAACCGTATTTTTTCATTAGCTCTCTATTCCTATAAGTTGAGAAATCATACCATTTTTGACAGATCTGTCCATTAAACACATATAATAAGCGTAATGATCTTCCATTGAACATTGGCTGCTATGCCAAGCTCCTATATAAATCTGTCCCCTAATCTGCCATAAAGCAGGGACAGTATTTAATGCACAGTATTTAAGTATGTTCTCAGCCACAGAACCTGATTTCTCTGCACCCTAGTCATTTGAGAAATGAAAAAGATTGTGCTTTAGCTAATATAGACTTAATACGATTTTTCCCATCAAAAATTTACATAAAGCATTTACAACAGTAACAATATAGTAGATATTATACAAATATTTCTTGTTGTATCACTTGTCCTCCACATAAGGTTACTTATGCCCACAGAGCATGAGTTACAGCCAGCCAGGTAGGTATATAGTTTGAATATAGCTCTGTTTGACTCTAGGATCCACCCATGCTGGGATGCCTCTTGAGACTTATATTACCATTGAAGAACCAAAGTTTACTTGGTGGGGACGTCTTTAAGTATCTAGGGTAGACTTTGGGTGTAGCTGAAGGGCAAAGCTTTTACTCTGGGCAATGGGGGGTCCAACCAAGAGAAGTAAAGGTGTAGAATGGCCAAGGCCAGGTACAGACATGAAAATGCTGGCAGCTGTCACCAAAGCAAGCTTTGGAAGCCAAGAAACCAATCTGTTGGACAGCTCGGGCCGGGTTTATCGCTCTCATGACAGCTCTTACATCAGGACAGCTGGGAAGAGCAGGTATATAGCATCCACTCTGAAGCCAGCCCTGATTCCTGCGTGCTTGTGTGTGTGTGCAATCATGGAAACAAGAAGGTAACAAGAAGGAAAAACAGGAAACGGATGGTCCCAAAGGTGTGTGCCGCAGAAGTAACTCTGGGAAGGGGGACCAAAAAATAACAAGAATAAGACTGGAGAGGAGGTTTATGTGGAGGAAGCTTATGTTTAGCATTTTGTCTGCAGAAAACAAAACAAAGCAAAACCAACCGAAAACTTAAGGGCTGTGGTCAAGTGTTGGAGTTGAAGAAGTAATCCAGATCTGCTGAGATTTACAGAAAGGGAAATGGACTACAGCAGGAAGAAAACCTAGTGAGATGGGAAAAGGTATTTTGAACCCAAGCTACTAGGATTGCGAGATCCCATTGCTGAGTAAGATTATGGCTGCTGTGAATCCAAACCAAACCAAACCAAACCAAACCAAACCAAACCAAACCAAACCAAACCAAACCAAGCACTTCTGAGGTGCTCTTCCCCACCACTGGGCTCACTTACCCTGCTGTGCCACTGTGATTTCAATTCCTTACACATCCCTGTCAGAAGCATAGGGCAACTTACAGAGAAGCAAGCTCTCCCTAGCAGAGGAGATATCCATTACCCCCAATTCTCCCAAGGTTCCTGAGGTAAATTTCATAAGATGTGAGGCCACTGGGCAGCTCACATCTGCATTTGCAGAGTGAGCCAGAGTTTATACAGGTCCCACCCACCCCAAGTTTCCAAATGAATACATCTTCCCAAACTCACTCGAAGGCTTCTGGAATAGACAATAAAAAAATCAAGGCTGCCTTGCCAAGGGAAGGAGTTCTTTTAGCTGCCAAAACCATATCCAGGGGCAGCACATTGCCCAGCTACCGAGCTAAGGACAAGGTTGGCTTAGGCATTCCGTATTTCCAGGCAGACAGTTGAAGGTGAGCTGCCAGGACTCACCAGACATGGGGACTTGAGAAATGAGCAGATCTGGTCATTTAAGGGCAAAATTCCATTCTCAGAAATCAGACATGAGCACAAGACTCCCCATCATTTATCATAAAAGGAATCTGGGGGAAGGCGGGCTTGGCATTTTTCCCCCCTTTATTTCTGTGTGTTGAGTGTGAACTTCAGAAACACACTTAGGTTTGTTACTTCCCCCTTGGACCTTTTGCATTTTTTCACTCAGAGAATCTCAAACATCCCTACCGATACTCAAGGTAGGCGACTGGCTATTTCTAGAGGAAAGCAGGGGTCTTAGAGGTGGACCCTTCTTCCTTCTACTTCCATTACATCTTTGGACCATGAGCAGATGGACGGACATATGTGATTCCAGAGGTGACCACTCAAGGCCACTCACAAAGCATCTTTACATCTCCCTGCTGGAGTGCTCTTAGGATTCTGCATTGGCCACCAGAGAGTTAAGGGAGCCACTCCCTGACTCTCATGGCCAATTAGCCTCCCTCATGATGGTTGCTATGCAACAGGAGGGAAGCTAGTATGACATTTCTGAAGATGGAGGGAGAGATTTTAGCTGCACCATGACATGATGAGAGACAGCAGCCACAGAGCTTCAGAGATTAAGAATCCTGAGCTGGGACAGTGTATTCCCTTTGCAGAGCCTGGGGTGGACACTGTGGGAGGAGCAAGCGTCAACCAAGCAGACAGCAGCCTGTTTGCTGAGTCACAACTTGACTAGGAAGGTTCTGTTTGTTTGTTTGTTTGTTTATTGTGGGTTTGAGACAGGGTCTCTCTACAACCCTGGCTGTATTGGAACTCACTCTGTAAACTCAGAGACCCACCTGCCTCTGCCTCCTGGGTGCTGGGATTGAAGGTATGAGCCACCACCGCCCAGCTTGGCTTAGAAATTTTAACTCTTTCCTACAATTCACATATCCAACTACCTCCAAGCAAAATCATCACAAAAACAGAGTCCCAAGTACATCATCACCATCACCATCGCCACCATCACCACCATCACATCACCATCATCATCATCATCATCACCATCATCATCACCATCATCATCATCATCACCATCATCATCACCATCATCACCATCACCACCATCACCACCATCACCATCACCACCATCACATCACCATCATCACCATCATCACCACCATCACCATCACCACCATCACCATCACCACCATCACCACCATCACCATCACCACCATCACCACCATCACATCACCATCATCACCATCACCATCACTATCATCACCACCATCACCATCACCACCATCACATCATCACCATCACCATCACCACCATCACATCACCATCATCACATCACCATCACCATCACCACCATCACATCACCATCATCATCATCATCATCATCATCATCATCATCATCATCACCACCACCACCATCACCACCATCACATCACCATCACCACCATCACATCACCATCATCATCATCATCATCATCATCATCATCATCATCATCATCATCATCGTAATAGAAAAACCTGTAAATCCACGGCCATTCTCTTGAATCTTGGCAGTTTCTCTGAAAGGAAGTTTCCCTGTATGAGGAGCTTCATGTACAAGCTGCATCATACTTTATGCTAGGGTCAGGGGCACTAACGGATCTTAATGGATTACACAGCACATATACCACCTGCCTAAATGGCAAAAGAATGTGCTGGAAACACACATTCTTAGTCCCATTCCAAAAGAATATGCTGGAAACACACATTCTTAGTCCCATTCCAAAAGAATATGCTGGAAACACACA
>NC_034603.1:4165701-4171764 GCF_900095145.1 Mus pahari | reverse complement strand
TAGTCCCATTCCAAAAGAATATGCTGGAAACACACATTCTTAGTCCCATTCCAAAAGAATATGCTGGAAACACACATTCTTAGTCCCATTCCAAAGGTCATGGGGGTAGGTAGCACTTGAAAATTACACTTTTTAATAAACAACGGTTTTTTTTGTTTTTTGGTTTTTTTGTACAGTAGCATTATTTTCCTTTGAAACACAGCTGGAATCGTCTCTTTTGTAGCATCTTAATTGTTTCTTACTCTTCTCTTATGCCATTTAATCCATGTATACTCATTCCCTCCAGGTCTGCTCCAGGAAACCCTGACACTTTTTTGTTGTTCTTTGCAAACTATCTGAAATATTCGTATTTCATGTTTTCCTCGGGAAACGTTTTCCCTGGATTGCAGTCGTGGTTGATACACTATGGATCTGGGGCTGTAACAAGCCATTGTTACTGGAACAGCCCTGCCGTTTTTCTTAATGTTTTATAGCATAGTTGTAGTGCAGTCATGGAAACGAATGGGTAAGATAAAGATGATATGGCTTACAAAGCTTAAAATATTTATTTTTACCATCTGGTCTCTTATAGCAAAGATCTGCCATGTGTTAGTTTGGATGAGTGGCAAAGCCTGTTTTACCCCTAATCGTGGTCATTTCCTCTTCCGGGTTCCATATCTACACTACATTTCCCAGCCTTCCTTTCATGGAGGCATGATCCTGCAACTGAATTGTGATCGAGCAGATGGGTGAGAAAATTTTAAGAGTCTAGCCTGCATACGATCTCTCTATGTTTGCCTACAAGTCCACCACTGACTTAGGAGGTCCCTTGGAGGTATGGGGGCTCGTCATTTCTACCCTTAATCATTCCTTGCTGACAGGAATCTGGTCTCTTCCTTCTTACTTGGAGGCAAAGCACTGACCCAGTCGGAAAAGCTATTTTGGTTTTTAAATGAGAGAGAAGCCAACCTCAATCAGCTTGTGTCTTTATGCATTGTATTAAGTCCATTTGTTTCAGCAGCTTGAATTAATTTAATGTAAATACTGAGCTCCCTCCTTTAGGCTAGTTAAGGAGCAGAGTCTTTTCCTTATTCGGAACACCCCTTGCATCTCTAAAACCATGAACCAGGAGGGTAGGGACACTACTTTCGGATAGAAGGGGGAGGGTGGTGGATGTGGGAACTAGTTTCGCCTGGAGTCTCACCCACATCCCACAAAGGCATGGGGAGATAGCTTGTCATCCCTCTGCTGACTGGTGCATGTCCTGCCACACATAGCGGTTGGAACAAGAGGTGTAGCCCTTTCTCCAGGTGACAATCATTTCCAGGGCAGATGTAACAGTCGAGAGGTGTGGTCATAATGCTATGGAGAAGCAGTGGAGCCCTAGGGATGAATTCTCCATACCGTGAGGCAGACCTGGTCTAAGGCCGTCCTGACAGAAACTGACTGTGTCCCTTAAAGCAAGTCACACCCCTCTGAAGCCACGAGTTTCTATGTAAGTTCCTCTCAATGGGCCTCACTCAGGGTATGAGGCAACATTTAGGGGTTAGAGGTCACTCAGGGTTTGAGTTGCTCACTGGTTTGACTGCAACGTTTTTGAACATATGTTTATGTCGGCAGAACTTTGAAGTGTTCACTGATGTTTTTCTCAGAGCCCACTCAAACAGACACATTCCCTTATGCCTGGGAAGACAAGATGTAATCCACCTTTGCTTTGGGGATGAATTGTACTGGCTCCGTGTGGAGAACAAAGACATGAATTTTTGGTCTTTTAAGTTTAAAAAGATCTAGACCTATGTTGTCCAATTTGGTGGCTTCTAACTACATGTGGCTGATCAAGTGAGTTAAAGTGGAACAAACTCCGAAGCCCCAGTCTTATCGCTCGTGTGGCTCTGGCTGCAAGGACTGGGAAAGAGCACAGACAGTGTCCATCAGCACAGAAAGTCTCATCAGCCCGCTTTGCTCTGAGTCATGTGCACCCAAGGTAGACTAGAGTCACCAGAATTAGGACCGGGATTTTTCCAAAGATTCCTCCACCTCACAGACATGGATGAGCACATCTGGAGACAGACCCACTTCCTAGTTCCACATCTGCAGACCCACTTCCTAGTTCCCTGTGACTGTCACAGGATCAGAGGCAAGTCAGACCAGGAAGACAGACAACAGAATCTGAGGACTGAGGAGACATAGTCCACCTACTAGTGGGGACCACTCAGAGAAGCCTCTCAGCGTTACCTCAGCGCTTGGCCCTGATGCAGGAGCATGAACAGGGCAGGGAAGACACGGTGGTGATTAGCTACCAGGCTCAATCAGGTCTTCAGACTCTCCTAAGCCCATCCCCCACTCCCCCAAGGACAAAGGACATAAGCAGCAGGGCAGTGCCAGTGCCTTCAGGGACTGAAGGGAAGAAGCCCACTGAGGAAGCAGCGCTGTCTCACTAGACATCAAGGTGGGCCAAACGATGATGCACTGCTTCCTCCGTTTATGCAGGATGTGGGATCAAACTCTACTACGTGGACGCTCAGAAGCAGTCTACCTCTCGTCTTAGAAGGGTTTCTATTGCTGTGAGGAAACACCATGACCAAAGCAACTTGGGGAGGAAAAGGTTTGGTTTACACATCACAGTCCACCTAGGGAAGCCATGGCAGAAACCCCAACAGGACAGGAACTTGGAGGCAGGAACTGATATAGCTATCAAGCCCCTGGCTTCTCCTCATGGCTCACTCAGCCTGCTTTCTAGGAGCACTAGCACAGAGCTGTCCCCACCTACAAGGAGCTGACCCCTCCGATCAATCACCAACTAAGAAATGCCCTATAGTCGGATCTTATGGAGGCAATTTTCTCAATTGAGGTTCCCTCCTTTCATATGACTCTAGCTTGTGTGTGTGTCAAGCTGACATCCAGCTAGCTAGCACGACTGACCTGTCAGCTTAACACCCAAACAAATGACCATTAAGCCGTAGCCTTTCCTTTCTTGTTCATCCCCAGGATCACACATTGATACAGAAACCACAATATAAATATTTAAAATTTAAAACTCCCCCAGTCTTTCAAAATTCAGTTTCTCTAAAATTTCCAGTCTCAAATTTCAAAATTTCCTTAAAAGTTCAAGTCTCTCACCTGTAGGCTCCTATAAAATCAAAAATGAAAACGCTTCCTTACTTTAAGAAGGAAGAACCAGGGCACAGTAACAATCTTAACAAAGCAAAAGCCAACTCTAACAATGTGAGTAATTCATCGTCTAATGTCTGGGGTCCACTCAGGATCTTTTCTGGGCTTCTTCAAAGGGTCTGGGTCACTTCTCTGGCTCTGTCCTTTGTAGCACACATAGACTGGCTTCTAGGCTCCACTCCACACCTGTTGATGTTCTTGGTGATCATCTCATGGTACTGGCACCTCCAAAATCTATGGCGTTCTGCTGCAGCTGGGCTCCAATTTCACCAATAACCTCTCCTGGGCTCTCCTCGGGAACTCCAGCCCTGTCACATAGTGCCAAGTCTCAGCTGCTCTCCATGACCCCTTCATGCCTTCAAAGCCATTACCACCTGTGCGATTCTTAGTCTAACAAGATCAGCTAAGCAGCATCAACTGCAACCTTGGCACACCTCTGTGTGCTGACCCTAAGGAAACATTTCCTGGAGGATTCCACCTCAGTGATGCTGGTCTCTTCTTAATCGCCGTCAATTTCTCAGCTCCAGCAGGCCAGCATCAGTTGTCCCATTAAAGCAAAGGTTTTACTTTAGTGGTTCTAGTTTCTCGTTAATCTTAGAGATCCTATTCTTCAGCTCCAGCTGACCAATCCGCAGATTCTTCACTCAAAGTGGCATCGAATGGCCCTGATAAGAGTCTTTAAGGGCGTCTCGAGCTTCTCTCTGCACTTCTCTCAACATCCTCACCTTCCAAGGCCCCACAGAATGGCTCACCAAGCTTTGAACACTCAATGAATTTTCCAGCCTGAAGTTCTAAAGTCCTATTATAGTCTTCCCTAAAACACACGGTCAAGTCTGTCACAACACACCTCACAACCCTGGTACCAATTTTTGTCTTAGTTATGGTTACTATAGCTGCAGTGAAACAACCATGACCAAAGCAGCTTGGGGAGAGAAAGGGGTTTATCTGGCTTATGCCTCCACTTTACTGTTTATTACTGAAGTCAGGACAGAATCTCAAACAGAGCAGGAACCTGGAGGCAGGAGTTAATGCAGAGGCCACCGAAGAAGGCTGCTTACTGGCTTGCTCAGCCTGCTCTCTTATAGAACCCAGGACCACCAACCCAGGGATGGCACCACCCACAATAGGCTGGGTCTTCCCCATCAGTCGGTTCCATCCTTTCAAATGACACTAGCTTGTGTCAAGTTGACGTCAACGAGACAGTGTCCCTCTGAGTTACATCTCTGCCTCCTTTCTGCTTGGTAACATTCACTTAGAAACTCATACACACCCCTCTGGGAAAAAAAGAAGGGGGACACAGAAATGTCTACAGTTGGCTTTTGTGGAAAGTGGATGTGAGGAAAACATATTTTATAAACAATGCCACCTTTTCTGGATTCTGATGCTTGCAGACTGAGTTTATACTCACTATATATTTCTTATATTTGCCTTGTGTAAAAATGTCCCTACTGCTGAACATGGTGAAGGATTGAAAGCTCAGGGAAACCCACTCTCAATTTCTCCATGCACAAGCCCATTATGAGATATGATGGGTCCGGGATAACAGGAAAATGCAAGAAGAAACAGTGTATGGAGCTGCCAGGGACCTTCAGTGTGTGCCTTGATACTTTCCCCTGGGGGAACAAAAGCCAAACAATAAAAAACTGAATGTGTGCTCTACACTTCAGCATCTAAGTGCAAAAAAAAAAAGAAGATACCCCCACCGTAGCCCAAAGCCTTGCTTTGTTCCATTAGGTAGTGGGAAAAGGGTATTGTGCAAAAGCAAAGAACATGCACTTACCCACTTGGCAGATCCATGAGCCAGTAACTTAATTCAAGGAGTGGGGTAGGGTACAGAACAGGAACACAGAGGGACTTTAGCCATGGGACAATGTCAGCATGATCACTCCCACCTGGGAAGAGGGGGAGGGGCACTGGAAAGGCATAGGATATCAGCACTTACTGGGCATCATCTATGTGACTTGTCTAGTAAACAACAGAACTGGCATTTAGCGGGGACACTGTGTCTTCTACTAATATAGTATGCTGCCCCCATGTTGTGAGTGGGTGGATACAGATCCTCTAACATTAAAACAGAGAGCTATCAATCAAAAGCCTCCTAACAGGCAGTGAGCTAGATATGAATTTTCACTCGCTGGAAGCTGTCAAGATGTCTTTGAGATTTTTAAGGTTGACTAGGCCACGGTCCCACCCCGAGTCCTGTGGCATCCCTGCAGGATGGAGATGGGGGTATGTGTGTGTGTGTGTGTGAGCAGCAGCAGCACTTCTTGGTAGCAGGAATGGGATGTGACACAAACGGTCTGGGCTCTGTGTTCCGCTGAGCTATGACACCAGTTTCTCCAGAGTAAACCATGAACTGCTGGGAACCAACCAACCCCTTTAAAGGAGCTGATGAAGGAAAGCCACAAGGGAAAGAGACAGAATAAGACATGGACAGGAAGGAGAGCTATAAACCAGGACGTGGACTTGGCTTGAAGCCGCTCTGGCCCAGGTGCTACAGCGTCCTCCCTGGGCCATGGACAGGACAAAGCTTTGACTCCTGAAGTCTCCAGACACGGCTAAGCCTCACAACTTGGAAACCAAACCATAAAACCAAATGACTGTACATTAAGAGCACTGCTCATTATTAGAGCAGATACATCATTAGAACTCTAAATGCAAGTATGGATCAGGTCAGAGTATTGGAAGTTTCTAGAAGCAATCCATTCTTCCTGGCTAATAAAGTAGACTGATATCTGGAAGAAAGTCTTAGAACAGACTCTTCTCTACATGATGATAGAAACACTGGAGAGTGAGGTTTTTCTAACTCATTTTTCCTCCAAAATTGTCTTGACTCTACTTGGAATCTTGAAATTACAACTTTTAAAAAAAAGTGTGTGAGTGTGTGTGTGTGTGTGTGTGAGTGTGTGTGTG